>NC_089790.1:33064578-33129578 GCF_040412425.1 Macrobrachium rosenbergii
TAAAAGACCAGTGGAAAGAAAGTGACAACTTGCTCCTGACAGGCTACGTCTATTTAGAAATGTTCATCATAAGCCTTTTTCCCTTTCGAGGGGGTAGCAACTGAAGGCGATGGCTTTCGGTTCTCAGG
The DNA here is from genome assembly GCF_040412425.1 of Macrobrachium rosenbergii. Lineage (NCBI taxonomy): Eukaryota > Metazoa > Arthropoda > Malacostraca > Decapoda > Palaemonidae > Macrobrachium > Macrobrachium rosenbergii. The sequence goes on from NC_089790.1 coordinate 33,064,707, forward strand.
ACTTTAGGATGAAACTGCCAAACCCACACCCTTTTTTTTACCCAGGTTACGATCAGCCACACTTAACTACTTCCAGGTTTCAAATTCCCACCCAAGAATCGAGGATGGATCTCCTTATTCATAGGCAAATATGCTACTACTTACACTGTCGGGGCCTCACACACTATCTATATAAATACACATATATACACACATATATATATATTATATAAATACACATATATATAATATATGTATATATACAGATATACATACATACATACATACGTACATACATACATACATATATATATATATATATATATATATATATATATATATATATATATATATATATATATATATATATATATAGTGTGTGTGTGTGTGTGTGCCTGTGATAGAATATACTCACAGGTACAATACTGAAATAATGGGGAAAGTGGGGAAAGAAGTCCATGAGGATTTTTATAATTTTCTTTAAATCTCCAATGACGGATTTATTTCACTTGTAATATTGAGTAGTATACGACCAAAGCACAACATCATAAGCAGTAATACCCTCATCCCTTGAATGTAAGACTTGTTTGAGGGAAGTTCTTAATAAGTCCCGTTAATAGTTCATATTTCTTTTACCGTTGCATTTTTATTTTAGGCAACACAAATCAATTGCTCTGTATCTATAACAGTGTCTGATTGATTGATTATGAAATTTAGGTCTTGAATACCAAGCGCCGGAACCCATCAGGATTATTCAGCGCCGTAATGAAGGTAAAATATATGAATTAATGATTTGATTGATAATGAATAGGTGAATGATGATATACTAGTAAAATTCAGTGTTAAAATATGAACGTAAAAAATGAAGAGTGATATTAGATAGAACCAACGAAAAATAAATATACTGTATATTAAACTTTTATAATTAGTATAAATATATATAATTAGTATAAGAATAAATGACTAACATCTTTATTAAATATACTGAAATCATATCTCATTAAAATAACCAGATTCTTTCAGATAACTCATAAGGTTATCTACCTCAACGTCATCATTTAAAACTTCTAAAATAGTCTTCCCAGTTAGTAAGCACTTTGCCCTAAGGCGATTAAATTTAGGACAGTGTACCAGCATGTGCTCAACGGATAGCTGACCACCACAGTGAGCACAAACTGGGCACTGGCTCCCTCTAAAATATACCTATGAGTGAAGCAGGTATGGCCAATCGTAAGCCGTGTTAGGGTGATCTCAACTCTTCTGTTACGATTAAAACCCGAACTCCTAAAATCGATACTTTTTCTAATGTTTCTGTACTTCCTCTTTGTGGATAAAATGGGGGAAGTCCATCTCTGCTGCCATTTCATATGAATGTATCGTCTGATAACTGGACACATATCCAAATGTGGCACCTAATTAGTTAAGAAATCACATCTTGCAGCATCCTTTGCTTTACTATCAGCCAGTTCGTTCCTTCTAAACCAGTGTGCCCAGGAATCCAACAAAACTTTACTGATTTATGGCAAACAGAAAGATAAAAAGCCATTCCTTAGCCTTTTGAATTAAGGGGTGGGCAGGGTTAAACTTCTTTAGGGCTTCTAAAACACTCCTTGAGTCACTATATGTTACTGTGGATTTAAATTTCTTATCCGCTGCAAGATTTATGGCTGTTGCTTCAGCAGCGAATATGGATGAGGAGTCTGATAACTTTTTTATATATGATTCCCCCTCACAAACCACTGCACATTCTACTGTACTCCGTCTTCCGATTTTGATCCAACAGTATAGATTTTCCTGTCATTTATATGCCTCTCATCATGCTCCAAAAAACTTGTTTCTGACTTCTTCTGTCAGACGATCTTTCTTCTTTTTCTCTTTAGTGCCGACATCTATTGCTGGAATAAACCATGGAGGGATAGCAGGATGTTTCACTTATAGGATCTTCTGCGTTTTTATACTTTCATCCTCCAGTTCACCCAGCTGTCTGATTTGTAAAGACTTGAGTCACACTGTTTAAGATCTCAAAAGAAGGCTTCTCCTTCGAGCTTTTCAGCTGCATGGTGTGTCTTAGACCTAGCTCATGCCTCCTCAAGTCCAGTGGCAGCTGATGGGGAGTCTACATAAATACTTTCAATTTGTGAAGTTCTAAAACCTCCAGTGCAGATCCTTAGCCCCATATTATGCACAGCGTCCAATTCCTTAAGTTTGGTCTTTGAAGCAGATGAGTATACTTGGCAGCCATAGTCTAACTTAGATGAACATACTGAATTATAAAGCCTTACCAACGATTTCTTATCAGAACCCCAGTTAAAATTAGATACTACTTTTAAAATATTTAGTGATCTCTTCACTTTCACTTTTAACTGGTCAATATGATTATTCCAAGTGAGCTTTTCATCAAAGACCATTCCTAAAAATTTTACTTCCGTAGAGTTAAGGTAAAATAATTCTATTTAAGGTAAGAGCTGGAATGATTTCCTTAGTTCGGCGCCTGCAGAATCGAATAGCGACAGTTTTAGATTCGGAAAATCGAAACCCTTGCTCATTAGCCCACTTGCTTACTTTATCGATGGCTCTTTGCATGAACCAGCTAGTGGATGTTGCATCATATCCTGTGCAGTACAGAGCCAAATCATCTACAAATAAAGAGCCTTTTACTGGTGATGATATCTTTTCTAATACTCCATTAATGGTAATAGCAAAAAGGGTGACACTAAGGGCACTATCCTGAGGAACTCCCTCTTCTTGTAAGAAAGGTCGTGATACACGATTCCCAACTCTTACCTTATATATCTTTCTGATAAAAACGAATTTATAAATCTGATAATTTTTCATTTAATGCCATCTTATACAACCTTTTTATAATACCATAACGCCATGTGGTGTCATATGCCTTTTCCAAATCAAAGAAAACTCCTATTGTTTGGCTCCGTTCAGCAAAACCTTGTTGTATTTGGTTTGAGAGCCTGAGCAAGGGATCTACAGTAGATCTAGGAATGGAGAAAGCAATTTATTTGTTCCTAAGTGCCATACAAGTCTGGTGTTAATCATCTTTTCCATCAGCTTACAAACACAACTGGTGAGAGCTATTGGTCTGTAGCTGCTGGGTATAGCAGGATCTTTGTTTGGTTTCTTCCTAGGAAGGATTAATAATAATTTCCAGCTCTTAGAAATACTACCAGTTTCCCAGATTTCATTTATTATATCTAAAAGGAATTTCTTTGACTTTTCTGGGAGATGTTTCAGCATTTCACAGAGTATTTTATCTTCACCATGGGCTGATGGTTTGGTATTCTGCAAGGCATCTTTGAGTTCCTGCAGTGTAAATTTAGCATTATATGGTTTAAAATTATTTTCATTCAAATCAAGAGAAATCTGGGCCTTTCTAATGTCTTGGAATTCTACAGAATAGTTCTCACTACTTGATATTCTCGAGAAATGTTCTCCTAATTTTTCTGCGACCCTCTCTGGTTGGGTGATTAGGTCACCATTTATCTTAAGGGTAGGCAGAGATTCAGGGACAAACTTGCCATTTAGTTTTTAATTTTCTTCCAAATCATTTTGGATGGTGTTTTTGAGCTAATGCCATGACTCTCTTTTCGCTTTTTTAAAATATTTATTTTGCTTGACCACAGCACATTGGTAAATTACTTTGGCTTGGGCAGTTCCACTCCTCTTATACTTTTTGTAGCATTTTCTATTGATCTTTCTCATACTACTGCAGGTTTTGTTTTGCCAAGGAACTGCTGGTCTTGAGGGCTTCCCTCTTGTTGGAATAGAGGCAATTGCACTCTTGATGGTGATGTCATTGAAGTAATTATATGCCTCTGAGATGGATGGAAATGATTTTACATTCTTGTTCATGAGAACAGACTCGTTAAATTTCTTCCAGTCTGCTTCATCTATCTTCCATCTGGGCGGTGACTCAGAGGGCTGATTCTTAACTGTTTTTATATGAATTGGGAAGTGGTCACTCCCACTTGGATATTCTTTTACTGGCCATTCATAATCAATGTGAACACGGCATGAGCAAAAGCTCAGATCGATAGCCAAACAAGTATTGGAGTATATGTCATGGCAAGTCATGGCTCCATTATTGAGTATAGTGATATTATGATCATAATATCATCCAACATCCTACCCTTGGCATCTGTTGTGTTCCCACCCCATATGGGATTGTGAGCATTAAAATCACCAAGGAGGAGGAAAGGAGTAGGAAGCTGATTGATCAGCAAATGATTATCACTGAAGCTGATTGATCAGTAAATGAATATCATCATAATTGAAATCCAAACCAGGAGGAAGATAGATGGAGAAAACTGTAATTTGCTTGTCTAAAATGAAAGTTACTGCTACAGCTTGGAGATGAGTATTTATTGATAGCAAGGAGTGTTGCAACGACTTATGCGCAATAATTGCTGCACCTCCCTTAGCTCGCGCAATAATTGCTGCACCTCCCTTAGCTCTATCTCCGATTGGTGGAGGAGAATTATATATGCTGAAATTTAACCCAGGATTATACTGTGTGCTTCCAAGCTTAGTTTCCTTGAGACACACAATACCTGGGCTGTGGCCATGGAGCAGTACCTTCAGCTCTTCACTTCGAGCCCTAAGACCTCTACAGTTCCATTGTAGTATTGATGAGAAAACTATTTTTTGGACTTGGTGGAAGGCCCTTTGAATGGAGCCTTCTCATTTACTCTCTTCTGTTTATGAGTATTATCAAGAGATGATTTGGAAAGGACTGGTCTTGACAGGTTTGGTTTATTATCTGTTGATTTACTGGTGCCATTTGTTTCCCTTTCTCATCAGGTTGTTTAAATTCAGGCTGGGATTCTTGCATCAGGCTTAGTACTTCGTATCTATTACTAAATGATACATGTTTAATTAGAGGAAAGGATGAGGGGGGAAACGTCTCCTCTTTTGGCGCTTTTGCTCCTCAGTCTCCATTAAATCAGGCAGAGACTCTGCCTGAGACAATTTCAAGGTGGTTGGGTTAAGTGCCATCTTATCCTCCTTGGAGGCTCGTGCTCTAGCCTCAACAGGCCGAGCACCTGACCCAGATGGCTGGGCCACTACCACAGGGGTTGATGCACTGATGCACCAGCTACATTAGAGGGTGCTGCCACTGCTCCCCTAGTGGTAGATAGGGGTAGTGGCTTAAGAACTTCAGCATAGCTCCTAGGTTGTTGTCCCAATTTTTTTTTTTTTTGCAAAACCAATACTTATATGCTCTGCATTGGCTTTATTTAGTGCAGACAGTTCAAATTTGTAAATTTCACAACTTTTGTTATTGGTTTTATGTTCCAGCTGACAATTAACACATTTTGCTTTTCTATTACATTCATCATCATGATGGACACCAGAGCAGTTTATACAAATTTTAGCATTTTGTAGTTTTTTGATGGGTGGCCAAACTTAAAGCAATAATAGCACTGCAATGGTCTTTGCTGGAAAGGATGTACTTGTACCCTTTCATTTTCAAATATGACATGAGAAGGTACTTCAGAGTCTACAAAGGTTAAAATGATCATATTGGCAATAGCTGCCTTTTTCAGTCTCCAAACTGAAGTGGGACTCATTTCTAGAATTTCTTCTTCTGTCATGTCATAAAGGTCTTTATCAAATAGTACCCCTCTCCCTTAAGTAAAGCTTAAGTGGGGCTTGATCTTCGTAATCATTTCATCATTTTTTATGTCCAACAAGGTCAGCATATATGCTTGGGTTGTGGATTTGGCATGAATAAGAACAGTGTTCTTCCCAAATCGAGAAATATCACCGCTTTTTATTCCTCCCACCTTTTTCTGAAGAAACCTGCAAAATTTATAGTAGCTATAATTTTCCTCCTTGGCTGAAGCTACCAACCACATAGGAGGTTTAGGAGTCCTTACTTCTGCATTCCGGTTTCTCTCTGGTTTATCCTGAGCCCATTTCAATGGCACATAAACGTCCATGTCTTTGGAAACTTTGTCTGTTAAGGCTCCTCATACTATAGCTTGGCCTATTTATATGGCACTTATCATACTACTAGCCTTTACAGTCTCATCATGGTTACTAAAGGTAACCCACGCTTCCCATTCAGATTCAATATCAATAAAGTTCATCTTGATTTCTACAACAGTTCCAAATGATTTCAGAGCTGTCAAGATCATTTTATAATCACAACAGACTGGTAAGTCTTCGATATGGAGCATTCTCAAATTTTCCACACAACCTGGCTGTGTTGACGATTTAATTTTGGATGAAGATTTCTTAGAGAAGCCCGTATCGTTGTTTGAAGACGTCATCAATGAAAGCATGGCTAGAGGGTCCAGGGGAGGGGAAGTCAGGAGGGGGATCAGGATATTTGTTATTACTGCTTTTTGTCAATTTACTTTTCGAGAAGTCATCAACATTTGAAGAGATTTCAACCTCCAGAGTGGGTGCAGAGGTCGTCATCTGTGCCAGAACAGCACCATCAGAGGGTCCAGGGTTACTCGAATCCTTATAAATGCTAAATGGAACAAGTGAGAACTGATTCCCAAATGTCCCCGTCCCTACCCTACCCCACAGGGGATGGCACAACATGATTATAGTGGCCCAAGTGTAAGCCAAACCTGCTTGCTAGGACCGAAGGTATTACGAGAATACTATCATCCCCACTCTAATCGTGTTATGGGCAAACCGGATAGAATGCCGAGAGTCCTAACCCAAAACCGGACACCCCTGGAATCCGTGGTCCAGCCCTAAAGAATAGTTCTGCCTGATATCTCTCAGGTCCGAACATTATTGGGCAGCTGATGGTCCTACCACAGTGCCCACTATTCAGCTTCGGATATAAACCTAATCCCAGTTATGATATCTTTTCCTGTTTATCAGGTCCAATAAATTTGAGCAAAAGTGGAAAATTCCACAAAAATTAATTCAAAGAAATATATAATGGTCTATGGGACTCTTGGAATCAAACCTGGGAACAGATTCCTAAGGTTCAAGAGCCCCCTCACCACGTTAAGGTGGTCCCAAATCGAGGGGGATAACAATGTTGGCTGGGACGCCAACAATGAAATCAAAGACAATGGTAATAGATCTCTTGCCCCGATTTAGACAATGAAATTGTGTAGCTTATCGACCAGTGTTGAGATATTTCAAATTTGTCTTTTCAGCAAGCACTCTGCGAGATATTTTACTGTCAGTATTTTCTCAACATATTCTAAATTTGTTTTCAAAAACCCAGTGATCAGAATTTTTGTTTACTGTATTTTTTTATGAGAAAAACGTTATCTTTAATATTAAAGATTTTCCCTTCACTTCTAACGGTGCCAAGTGAAGTGATCTAATTCCATTTTCGGACGTGTTTGTCCCATGCATGAACAATTCCTCTGCTGTCACTTTCAGAGAACATTCACAAGTCTGAAAATCTGTTATAAATTTCCATAATGCGCCGCCGGAGAAGATTAAGCCCGTAATAAATTTTCATAACATTAAAGAACATGGTCTCCTAAGAGACATACCTGCTTGTAAGAAAAGACGGGAACTCTAGGTCAGGAGTACAAGCAAGATTCTGTGTTCTCTTTATGAAAAAATATATGTAACGATGATAGTCATACAACCGAGCGCAATTCCGCTTAATACATTAGGCACATGATGAATGCAAATTAATTACATTAAATATTCCCTGTTCTTGAGAATTATCAAGGGGGCTACCTCTACCGGAACTCTGAGCACATACGGCTTAGAACCATCTTTGTCTCGCTGACAATTGGGCTCCACCTCAATATCCACTTTAACTACAGTGTGAATGCTATCATGGCTCATTATACATTGATGAAAGACACTTAATATTTTGCAAGTGTCCCGACTTTCTGCGAGGTATTTAGCTTCAAAAAGTACGCTGCATGTTCGAAGATTAAACGGCTTACTGTAAGCCCTGAGAAAATTCTCTTGATATGGTGGCAATGGAGTTCTGTTGTAAAGCAGCTTCTTTCTAGGGACCATATGGTCTCCTGCGAATTCAGCAATCAGAGATATGCTGCAGACATTTGCAAAGCTGAGGCATGATTCTAAGGTGTAAATTATGGAATGATTTTATTTAATTTGATTCTTTATGTAACCTGACGTGGTAATGTCTATGGTTACTGACACTAGGTAGGATTTTATCACCTGGTTAAAGTTTTATATACTTGGAAGTAAAAAAATCTTAAATTTCAGAGAAAAAAAAAAATTATTAAATCTATGCGTATTTTGTAAGTAATGCCATGTCTCAAATTCGTAACAAAATTTGTACCAGATTTGCATACCACCTCTTTTCCAAAAACCCATGAGCAAAAGTAGTTACCATCCCCATCTCAGCACTTGGAGAAGAAGCAGGTCTCATATCCCTGAGGCTGTGATACTCGACCAGCATGTGTCGCATTTTCAGAGGGACTAGGCTACACTTATTGTAAAAGGTCTGAGGTTGCCTAGCCATAAAAAATCCACAAATTATGTGCGTCAAATTCGCAGACAACATAGAGCATTTTCCTGCCACCTTAACAAAATATTGTAAACTAATGAGAGTTGATTTGCTGTTTCGCGAATTTTTTGGCTATTCAGAATTTTCTAGTTATTGCCAATCAGATTCAGTATTTTCTGGTTATTACGAGTCAGATCCACACGAGATTTGCTGAATCTCCAGTATATTCTCATTATGCTTTGGAGAAAATTCTCTTCGGCTATCGTCTCCGTGTTCCTCGTCCAAGCTGTCTGTCCTTTCACTTTCTTGTACACCGATACTGGTAACCAATAAAAATGTCCTTAACCACCACAGTAGCTTAACTGTTATACCTACTCTATGATTTCTATTGCCAATGTACAATTTCATGGGACTAAATGCATTTTGGGAGTCACTAAAATTATATAGGCTCTCACGTGATGAATTAACATTTATTTGTGTCAGCAGGACAGCATATAGCTTGGCAGTAGGTATCAAAGACATGATGATCAAAAAGCTACTGCACTCAACATCAGGAGCAAAGCATCAGGTTTGGAGAAATCTGTTTATACATGCACAGTATTTTGATGTAAACATGCATGTTGTAAAAGTAGCAAGCATTTCTTATTCTGATATGCCTCTCTTTTCTGTGTTAAACATCTACAATATTTCACTGATGATAAATGCCACGGGGGAATTTAAAGTATTTATAAAGCATTATGTTTCCAACAATATTTTTATTTCCATAAATTTTCATTCACTAGTCAAGTTATCTTGGTGAAGTTTGAAGAAAACTTTACTAGCCAAAACTTAACCAGTTTTGAGCCGCCAGTGTTGGGAAACGCAGGTCGAGAGCAAGACATAATGGATTGCATTTAATGTTTCGACTGTATTACTGGAGGCAGATGTACATCCCTCACATTCACAGGTGAACTTGACACAGTTAATGCCTTTTAAAAACCTTTGCAGTTCGTTACTATCAGCACCCAAGATGGTGTGGGTTACAAACTTCAGCAGATCCAATGACACATGGTTTTAAAATAACCATAAGAGAACCCAAACAGAGTCTGTTGTTAAATATGAATAATTTAAATCTGGCCTCTTTAACACTTGAAATTTTTGATCTATTCATATATAAGTCCAGGTCTGGTTGGATGGTTCTTATACAAAAAAAATCAAACAGACGACAAGTGGGTTGTTATAAAGAACGTACAGCCATGTATTCCTGCCTATTTTACCATTTCATTAATAATGAAATAATGAACTGAAATTCTTTCTTTGCCACAACCATCCACGAGGCAGTGTTAAGGAAAGTTAAAAAAAATGGCCATAAAAAACATAGCATACATTAAGTCCTCTGGAATTATCCTACCATTGCTGATGATGTCCAATACACAGGGGTTAACACTTGACTCTACCTTTTGGGAGTCATTCATCTTGATATCTCATACTTAATGGTAACCTTACTTTTTAAAAAGTGGTGATTCTTCATTTTTTTCAGTCACAGACATCTTTTAAAATGCCGTTACCATGTCATCTGGATCAAAAAATACAGTCTCGCTCCACCATGTTTTACAATATTTGGATTACACATCGAGGGGTGGAGTCTAATCTTTGGCACTAGAACACCACTGCTGGTTAATAGACTGTTTACTGCACTTAACAGTGAAGCACTGGAAAGCATCAAGGAAATGATTCGGACGATTAACATTCTTTTAATCCTTCTGCTATTCTTGCCTTATTGGTCTCACCTAAGTGCCACAAACATTTCGCTCAACGACAAAGTTTATGTGAACAGTTAGAAAGCATCCACTGCTAAAGCTAAACTTTATGATGAACTATGCTGACAATCACATTAAAAATGAAAATGCAAATGTAAGTCATCTAAGCAGGATATATATATATATATATATATATATATATATATATATATATATATATATATATATATATATATATATATATATATATATATATATATATATATATATATATATATCTTAATGATGAATAATATTGCCAAGACCAGGAAGAACATTCTTTATTATACGAGCTTTCGAGGTATAAAACCTCATCTTTAGGCTGAAAAACCGACAAGGATGAGAATCCATGAAATTACAATAAAATAAATTGTCATAATAAATCTTCAGCAAAAATACTAATCAAATACATAAAACGAACAGTAAATACAAACTAAAAGGGTGAGACGCAAAATAACGAAAAATTAAAAACGAACACAAACATAAAATTATAAAAATAGGGTGAAATGTAAACAAGCTACCACTCACAAAGTAAAATATTTAACGACCCAATTATGTACCTAGTATGAAATTACACAATAGCTAGTTGAATACCAGACGAGTTGTTCAAATCCGGTTTCATCTTTTTAATAACCAGCGACTCTGAAATCAAAAGGTCCAGTCTATTTGAACAAAAAGACAGTACCTGAAAATCCAGGTCAGTGAAAGGATGGTCCTGTGCTAAACTGTGTTCCCTAATGGCAGAAAAGGGTGGTTTCGAAAGAGGAAACCTAGTTCTAATAGAAAGACCTCTGTGTTCCAAAATTCTGTGTCTGAGCCAGCGAGAACTGGATCCCACGTATCGCAGACCACACTGCCAACAAGTGAACAAGAAAACGACACAGGAATTAAGGTCCACAGGCAGAGTAGGTTTCTCCCTCATAAGTGAACCTACAGTATAAAAGATTATTGAAAACAAACCGGAAACTAATTTGAGGGAAACAATGCTTAAGTATTTCTTGTAACTTTTTTCGGACCATGTAGCTACTGTGACCAAGGTAAGGCAATTTAATGTACTTTACATCTTTACTAGCAGTACTGTACACCGGTCTGGGACAAAACTTTTCATTTAAAAAATTTTTCAGAACTTCGGAAAATACAAAAATGGGATATGAGTTTTCAGAAAAATAATTCAGGAGGAAGACCATATCTTGATGAAAAAAATTAAAATCACAACAAACATTGTAGGCTCTATTTATCAAAGTGCGTATTGGATTCATCATATACAACTTTGGTGAAAAACTGAGGTAATTCAATCCCAAGCCAGTGAACGTACTTTCCCATAAACAAAGGTCTCAAATTTGCCACTATTTCTGTGTACCGGTACATCTAAAAATGACAACTTATTATCCTGTTCTGTCTCACAAGTAAAAGAAATGTTAGGATGACGAGAAATAAAATATTCTAAAAACAAATCAACAGGTGATATTTCCTTAAACACAAGGAAAGTATCATCTACATACCTACGACAATACAAGGGTTTGAAAGCACTAGGTGACTAGGGCATTCAGACATCTAAATCCTTTCACAATAACCCATGAAGCAATCCGCATATACTGTACAGGTCCAAGGGAATTTCCCATAGCTACTCTATCTATTTGAGTATATAATTTACCATCAAAAGTAAAAATGCCATCAGCAGTTGCTAAATGTAATAATTTTTGCAAGTCTATTTTATTAAGTCCAAACAATGATAAGTGCTTTCAAACCCTTGAATTATCGTAGGTATGTAGATGATACTTTCCTTGTATTTGTTTTTAGAATATTTTAATTCTCGTCACCCTAATATTTCTTTTACTTGTGAGACAGAACAGGATAATAAGTAGTGGCAAATTTGAGACCTCTGTTTATAGGAAAAGTACGTTCACTGGCTTGGGATTGAATTACCTCAGTTTTTCGCCAAAGTTGTATAAGATGAATTCAACATGCACTTTGATAAATAGAGCCTACAGTGTTTGTTGTGATTTTAATTTTTTTCATCAAGATATGGTCTTCCTCCTGAATTATTTTTCTGAAAACTCATATCCCATTTTTGTATTTTACAGTTCTGAAAATTTTTTAAATGAAAAGTTTTGTCCCAGACCGGTGTACAGTACTGCTAGTAAAGATGACTGTAAAGTACATTAAATTGCCTTACCTTGGTCACAGTAGCTATATGGTCCGAAAAAAGTTACAAAAAATACTTAAGCATTGTTTCCCTCACATTGGTTTCCGGTTTGTTTTCAATAATCCTTTTACTGTAAGATCACTTTTGAAGGAGAAGCCTACTCTACCTGTGGATCTTAATTCCTGTGTCGTTTACTTGTTCGCAGTGTGGTCTGCGATACGTGGGATCCAGTCCCCGCTGACTCAGACACAGAATTTTGGAACACAGAGGTCTTTCTATTAGAACTAGGTTTCCTCTTTCCAAACCACCCTTTTCTGCCATTAGGGAACACAGTTTAGCACAGGACCATCCTTTTATTGACCTGGATTTTCAGGTACTGTCTTTTTGTTCAAATAGACTGGACCTTTTGATTTCAGAGTCGCTGGTTACTAAAAAGATGAAACCGGAATTGAACAACAACTCGTCTGGTATTCAACTAGCTATCGTGTAATAAATATTTTACTTTGTGAGTGGTAGTTTGTTTACATTTCACCTTATTTTTATATTCTTATGTTTGTGTTCGTTTTTAATTTTTCGTTATTTTGCGTCTCACCCTTTTAGTTTGTATTTACTGTTCGATTTATATATTTGGTTAGTATTTTTGCTGAAGATTTATTATGACAATTTATTTTATTGTAATTTCATGGATTCTCATCCTTGTCGGTTTTTCAGCCTAATGGTGATGTTTTATACCTCAAAGCTCGTATAATAAAGAATGTTCTTCCTGGTCTTGGCAATATTATTCATCATTAAGCTAAGATTTCCAAGTAGCTGCTCAATTACCGAGTGTATATATATATATATATATATATATATATATATATATATATATATATATATATATATATATATATATATATATATAATATATATATATATATATATATATATATATATATATATATATATATATATATACACACACTATACACGCACATGTCAATATTCCCTTTTAGTTGGAGAGCATGGGTAATGAAAAACTCCCATTGGCATCATGTCTGAGGGTGAAAAAAGAGGAAACGGAGAATGGTAAAAGCGTAAACATTGGTAAGAAAATGGGCTGTATCGCTAATTGAAAGGATAAGTCAACCATCCGAAGGTAAGGTCAAACAATTCGGTAAAATAAAAACTAAGGCAGGAACTCCGCAGTTCAGACCTTTTCAGACCTAAGTGCAATAGCTGGTGCGGCTAAAAACACTGGATTACTAACGAACGTCCACTGATTCTAAATCAGCAACCTAGGACTGGTAATTTTGACATGGAAAATGTTGCCTTATTGATTTATGGATCATTCTTAGGGGAGGAGGGAGTACTTCACTGAATCTCTGACACAAGCATACCTGAGACAAAAGGAAAGCAAAGTAGTGTTAAAATTGCAGAAAGAATCTAGTGTACCTATACATGAGGACTCATACCATGTTTAAGGAAGAAGAGCAACTTGTGTCTTTGTTTTGAGCAATATGCAAGCCCGAGTTCTAGATTTTAATGCCTCCTTAAATACCGATTCCATTAATACTTTTCTGTTTACGAACTGTTTTAAACCCTTCACTACAAATCACTAGCTTTCATTATATATGTAAGTATCAACAGCCACACAATGCAACAGAGTTGAGTATGTTGGCTAAAAAAACACTTCACTTCCCTATACAACAATGATTTTCCAGCAACTGCCTTAGGTAAGTGTTTTAATTAAGTTCTCAATGAAACAATGATAAGTGAAATTTTTGGAAACATTTGACTTTCAAGACTTCTGTTCTCGCTACGTTAAAAGGCATTCCAATTAAACCAGAAATATATTTCTATATCTGCACCGTGACAGAAATGTCATAAGCTCCAGTTATGACATTCAGTTCCAAAAGTTTTTCCTCGAATAATGAAGTCGATTTTTACGTCATTTTTATCATTCGCCTTTGGGCTAGACAGGGAGAATTCCGCACTGCACAATGGTAATTATCTAAACCGCCAAGGGCTTGGGTTCGAGCATATTATTTTGAAAATAAGTCAGAAAAAATGATAGACGAAAAATGGTACCTTAGAATCAAACGAACGCTAAAACGAACATATCGTTGTATGTGTGTGTGTATGTGTATTCCCTCAACAGTGATAACGCAAGAGGCTCTGGGCAATGATCTTGGGGGTAGCAAGGACGTCATCTGAACAGGGTCCAGAGGGTCGAAACTCTGCTTCGTCATCCATGCAAATGTACTCTTTGCGTGCTGGGGGTGCCTTCTCCGGCACAGGCCATTCGGGGACCCCAAAGACTGAAGATGACAGCTCCAGCCGCGATGACACTCTTGTCTCTATCGTTTACCGGCCAAGGCGGAAAAGTTTGACAGCGGTGTCGAGGGAAAAGATCATGGGGGTGAAAAGGAACGAAAGGCCTCTGCAGAGGGGTAAAAGGGAATGGGAGGTGGAGGCTTTGGCTGAGGTGATGAGTTACAGAGGAGAGAGTCAAGAGGTGGGGAGGGAGAAAAGCGACTAGGACTCTTTAAAGAAAATGAAGGCAGTCTAAAGGAAGCTGACGATTAAGCAGGGAAATCCTGAGAGTGACGGGCCAGTCATGTAGATATCCACAACCACAGAACTGTGGTGTCATAATACGTGTAGACCATTTCCTGGTTTTCTTAGTGCTTGCGGGGGTGGATGACGTACCCTGAAGATGCTAGATGAGAACCTACCCAACAAAGATTATGGAAGTTGTTGGCGAATGAGCATAAGAGTAACGGCATAAATTATGAAATATACAAAATGAATACTAATGGTGAAATGAAGAGACTTATCAATTCCATGGGCATCTCAAGAGTAAGATCTGACTTGAATAATGAATAAAAGGAATAGTATGAAATGGAAAACAAGAGGAAAATAATATCCTTAATGAGGAAATATAAACCAATACTTTACTTTAACAATCATTACAGACATTATTATACATATATATACTGAAACAAACCGGAGAACAAATATGAAATTCAGCAGGGATAATGTTTTCTCGCTTACAGCAGTTTAAAGAAAACACCTCCCAATACGAATGATTCGCAGTTAGGATAAAAACGCATTACAGTATTACTTCTTCCTTATTTTATAAAAGGTAAAGACATTCTATGGCATAATTCCGATAAATTAAGAGATAAATGAGACTGTTCTTTTTCCCCGTTATGGGTAACTGTTTTCTCATTTATTACGCTAAATACTCTTTTCTGTAAAGTCATGGAAATAATGCATGCAAATGACCAGACTAAGAGGAGCTCGGAAATATCAAATGTCAACCAACACATACAGAGAGAGAGAGAGAGAGAGAGAGAGAGAGAGAGAGAGAGAGAGAGAGAGAGAGAGAGAGAGAGAGGTGAAAACGAGCACAGAAAAGAACAGGACCGAGGTCTTTTTATTTTTCCTTGTCCTAAACGCTGTCTCCCTCTGGATAACGACCTCTGGCGAAAGATATCGAGCCTAAAAATGAGTGAGAGAGAAAAAGGGGAGCACCCGGGGGCTCTTAGTCCCCCCGTTCCGTAAACGGGCGTTGAGCTTAAACATGAGATCATTGGGAGAACGGCCACCAGACATTACGCTCCCGGTTTGAATACTGATGCTGCTATCTCAAATCCCGATAGGTGGAGCACTCGCCACCCCCTCCCTTCCTTCCCGTCCCCCCACTCCCGCCCTTACTCCCCTCCGATTTTTGTTGTCACCTCCGCTATCTTTTTTTTCTTCTTTTCTTTTCTTACCATTTAGTTTCTTTCTGTTGTGTCGCCTTTCTCAGCATCCGAATGCTTTTCTTTTTATAAGTTTAATGATTCGTTGCGGAAACTACTGGTACTGAGAAGTTTGGGATCTTACCTTCATAAGGAAATATCTCCAATTGTTCTTTAGAGGGAACACTATAATTTTCGTCGTACTTTTTAATAAAAACAGAATTCTCACGAGTTTTTGACAATAAACTTAAATTTCCCTAAAATTTTTAAATAGTATATTTTATAAAACATGCTAAAGGCACGTAAAATTTCTACCGAATAATTTAAATATACAATGTGAATTTCTTTTGATAACTGTATTACATTTTTTACAATAACTTAGTTTTGTGAGAGACATTAACACTACACAATATCCTTCATTCAAATCTAAAAGTTTCCAGAAAATGATAAATGTATCTAAAATAGACAAAAATTTGGAAAATGATTTTGTGCTATCGGGAACTCCCTTGACCTTGAAAAAGATAAGAAAACACAGAGAAAGAAACTAGAGCCTTGTTGCGCTATGTAACGTTTCAAACATAGTTGAGTAAAGCAGCGTTCATTTAATTCTAAAACATATTTGGTTGGAGGAATTTTCTCCTGTGCACTACAAATAATTCTACCCTTTACCATGGTTACGTATAGGGGCTTTCATCTATTTCACTATAAAGTTTTAAGCTTTCTGTTCTCATCAGATCTTCAGGGTAGGGAATTTCAACATGTTATCATAAAACTTACTAAAAATTATCATCTTCCGGTCTGACATTCACCTGCAATGTCTTCCACTCATCTTAATGACGGAACGAATACGTCATTTATTTCTGTCATTTATATATATATTATATATATATATATATATATATATATATATATATATATATATATATATATATATATATATATATATTATATATATATGTATATAATACATTTACATAATGTGTGTGTGAGTGCGCGAGCGTGTAAGTAATAAAAAAAGATCACACGACTTTACATAATGGGCAGTGTCTGAAACTATCGTTGTTTTTAGGAAATAATTTTTAAGCCCGTGAACAGTCCTCAACAGGTACCTTCCAGATCTGCTTGCTACCACGAGATTCTTTTCGTTCAAAAATAAAAAAATTGGTGAGGGGGAGAAGGAGCGTTTTCAGTCACCAAAGAGAGAGAGCTCTCAGTTACCAAAGTATTCTGCACACGGACCATTGCATTCATAATGAAAGCCTTTGTACGAATGGGATAAATTACAGAGGGATTTTTCACATGTTAAGTTTGTATCGAGTTCTAAAATTTCAACGGTATCTAATTCTTTTAATTTTCCAGCAAATGGAAAATTTAATCTAAGTCTCATATAACTCAGCATGAAATTAAAGTGATGAAATTAACATTCGATTTTTCATGATATCTTTAGTAGTTTGACAAGCTTGTCGATAAAGATTCTGAAAGGTGGTGACAACCTTTACACTAAGTAGATCTCTCCATTTTGCTTAGTTTACATTCTATATGGTGAATTTGGACAAAAGTTCACTGGTGAAAATTTTTTTTTTTTTGTACAAAACTCTAAATGCTGAAGGTGTGGTAGTAGTTTCCCGGAAAGCTGACTGATGAGGCATTGGTATTTGATTCGAGACACGGCGTCTCTCCGAGCATGCGATTCTCTTTTGCTTCTTTTAACTTCTTTCCCTAAAACTTATGAGCTTATAGAACAAAATGCTTCCTTCCATTTAGGGAAAGCTGTTGTCGCCAACTGGAGTGGAAATGGAGTTATTAGATCCTCCTTTTTTATCCGAAGAATGTGTTGGCAACTGGTCTTAATGACAGATAATGTTTCTTGAGTAATGATCAACTAGCAGCTGGCTTCCCTGGTCGGCGATGGGCGTTAAGGTCGATTTCCGTAGCTTGTCCCCTGTCGGAGAGGGCTTAACGATCGCAGTCTTACGAGATGACCGTTACCAAATTAAATTTCTTCCAGAGGGGGCCAAAGTTTTCCGCCAGGAATCGTTACATGCGCGTTTTAATGCGGATGACAGATAAAGAAATGTCGATTAATGGACGGCGAACGAAATACTGCTTTGAGGAAGAACAGAGAACGAAACTGAAAGAAGAGAAACCACATCAGTTATTATTAAATATCACAGAAAACTGTTACCCCTTATGTGAGTACCCCCTACAGGCAACATGTAGAGTACATGTGCACATACACAAATACACAAACTAAAGCAATAATCTAATATATTACTAAACCCCAGGAGACCGTGGGTCATACCCACTTATTTTGCATTTTGTTCTTGTGGTAGTAAATCACAATTTCTCCTGGCAATCACGTAATTCCAATCTCTTTAATGTTAAGTTGGTCATAGTTTTCTCCTTATCAGATGAAGCTTCCTTAATCGTTCACTGAGTGTAACTTGTAATTGTCAAATGCACCCTCAAGACAAAAGATTCTTGGTTTTGCCATTATTTTCACCGGAATTGGTTGTGCGGAGTCACACAGTCTTCATTGGCGGTCTTTATGTTATTCTTGTGGTTAGAAAAACCACTTTTTCATTATATCGTACATAGGCCCAATTTAATGAATTGCGTGGACTTATCATTTGCACTGGATTTGTTAATTATGATTTTTCTTACAGGAGATGACAACCTTTTTTTAAAGAAACCAGATTTGCTATCAAATGCATAACTAAAGTACAGTGGTTTTTTCAAACAGATTAAAGACGTTTATTTCATTATCTTCAATAAAATAATACTTTGCCCATGTTTTCCTTAAAAGACATTCTTGTTCGCATTTTAATATGCATCAAAAACTGCTTAACTACATTTCTGCCGAACTAGCAAGGTTGGTAAGAAATAAAATGAGTCAACTTTCTTTGTAGATGAGCTTCTCCGCGAATAAACGACATAGCAAAAATGATTTTAAAAACATATTTTTGCTCCTTGTTTCACCTTATAGCGCGACAACCTTCACATCTTCCTTAAAGATTTAATGCCTACTACCCTCAAAGTCTCTGACACCATGAGAAACATGAAGGAACATGTATATACAAGGTGACTTTCCTTCTGAAAAAAAATCGTAGTTATTTTGAAAATGCACATAAACTCCTCATATTAGCCACACAGTTGAGAAACATAGAACTCCCCACAGAAGAAAATGTTATGCAGTACACCACCAGAAAAAAAAAAACCTTCGCTCTATAACTCAAACTGACAAACAGACTGTATTTCTGCTGGAGACTTCAAGACTGCACAAAATGGCAAGTTTTAAAAGCACTAACAATCTTTAAAAAACAACTTGCCATCCATAACGCAAGGAAAACTCTGAAATTTAACCTTAGCATTCATAGTGATATTTGATCGCCTATCTCGAAAACTTCGGAGAGTTTTAGGCTTTCACTTTTAGCAATTCCAAAGCCTTGAGCACGTGGCATTATGGCCAACGTTGGCGAAAATCTCAACCAAACCTCTTATTATTAGAGAAATGGTTGTTTCCTTCCATACAAATTTCCTCAAGGCAAATAAGTTTACCGTTTATGTATGTATGTATGTATGTATGTATGTATGTATGTATCTTTGTGGTTATGTATCCATGTGTTTTTGTATGTGTAAGTGTTGAAATGAGAGACGAAAACAATTGATCTTATGGTTACGAAATCCTGGGACATAGAACGGTAAATGTTTATTTGTAAATTTCTAACGCTAGAATGAAGACACTTGACTGTAAAACAATGTCAGAGTTTCGATATATCTTTAAGTATTACTGAAGCCCGCATTTCATCCGTAGGACCTGTATGCTAGTGATTGCCTTGTTGAATTATACTTTTACCCTAACAAGCAACTACCGAGAAAAAAGACAATAAACATAACCACCTTCAAACTTTAACTCCTGAGTTGATGATGAGCCTTCTATACAGAAACCTACGTTGCACTTGCTGTCAAAAATCAAAAAAAGAAATAAGATACAGCACCTTGGGGTTTTGACTGTGTATGAATGAATGCGAAGGGTATGAAATGTATGATAGCTCATTTTATGGTGAAAATTGTACAAAAAATTTTCATAAATTTTTTATAGATACAGTTTCAAACAAGCAACGATCGCAAGAATATTTTCATCTTAAATCAAAATTCTAGACTAATTAATCATAAGCAATTCTATATGATTCCTTTGTCAACACCAATACTGCCTTGTTCATTCAATGTAAAATGATTTACAAGTCTCAGATACTTAAGAGTTCCGAGTAAAAATCTTCTATTAATTCAAATTGAATTCAGACAGAATGAAATATACCCAACACAAATCTAAGCTTTCTTTGCACATATATAATTTACATAAATCTGCTTGGGGAGCAGGGGATGGTGACAGAGCAGAGAACTGACGAAAATTTACTCTTTGTTACGGGTTTAAAACATCAGCCCGTTGGCAGGGCTTGGCAGCTGGTTATAAAATAGTTTCTAATTTACAATACAATTTTTCTTATCTATATAAACTGATTTAAGGGAAAGATGAAAAAGGACCTTTGGTAAATTTTTTCAAAATTAGGAAGCAGGAAGGAAAGCCTGTATACGACAGCTGTGGAGGAATTTAATCAATAAACCAAATGATCAATAACGATAACATTCGACATTTTCTAGGATATGTCTAAGGTTCACCAAACGAAGATGAATGGGAATTTTCCGATAATCTTAGTTTGAGGTCTGTTTGTTGGAAAGGCTCAGTTGGTAGCAATGCTGCCCTGAGGCTAACGGCTCAACCCCAGTCGTCAAAACATCGTTATGTTTTAATAAGGAGAAAGAGCGACAACAGACAAAGAATAATAACGTGCTTCCTTAAGGAGCCACATGTTCCCACTAGCTTCCGCCACTGGAATTTCCGAAGGAATCAATTAGAATTTGAATACTGACCTGCATTAAAATGACCAGTAGGCCTAGAAGTAAAGAAAAACAAAAAAAGAGGCTGAAAATATGATAAAAGGAGGGATAGAAAATAACAAGCAAGACATTCTTTTTTGACATTCTTTCCTTTGTTTCTAACCCAGACAACAAATACACAAGGAATGAAGAATAGATCAATTCAAAGAGTAAAAGACTTTTTTCTCTTTTTACTAAAGGTATTCAATAACCGGCAAATGGGAAAACCACAGTAGGGTTTAATGAGTGACTTGGGGTGGGGCGGGGGGAAAACATTCCTTGGCGACAGGCAAAAACCACAGCAGAGCTTAATAACTGACGGGGATGGGTGGGGAGGGTAATCATCCCTTGTCGAGAAGCAAAGAACTTCTATGAAATTCTGCCACTCGTCTCTCCTGTGCTTTACCTTCCACAGATCTCCAGTCATTCCCAGCCTCCTATTTCATAGTCCTCACACAAGAAGGGTTTCACAATTTTTCTGGTGCCCAAAGAAGTCCATCTGACACCATCACGTACTAATCAACCAGGTGTTATGCTAAGGACACGTCCAAGCCATCTCCACCCCCCTTTAATCATTATGTCCTCTACATTTGGTACCATTTCTAACTAACATCCTACAGCATTATTCTCAAATCGACAAAATCTTTTACGCAAAGGCTTGTATACATTTTCAATCTATTTGATTTTCAGATCTTATTCAGTCTGCCCATTATTCGATTTGACTTTTCCAGTCATTTGCTACATTACAAATCACGAGAACCTATACTGGATATGACTGTTCATAAATATTTGAAAGATTCAAACTCATTAATCCTTTCTGGTTCTAATGTTATTTCGTGCTTTTGTGTATTCCCATTTTCTCAATACTCCTGTTTTTCTTACATTTAAGCACCATCTTTCTAGATGTATGGTGTATTCTATGAAGCAAGTTCTAAATTTGGCGTTTCGCTGATAGAAACAGCATCATCTGCGTATCTAAATCTTTCCAACGTTACTATACCAACAGAAACATAAAAATGATAATTTACATTTTGCCAACAAATGCTCGAATAATTCAGAGGGTCCTGGGCACCTCACAGTGAAACTGTATTCTTGTGGTGCTTGGGAGTGTTAGGTACTTTTGCAATGTTGTTAGATGTTCGGCTGGCGAGTCCTTTCAAAGAAAATGATGATGTGTCCTGACTGACTGAGGCCAGGTGGTCAATAAGTTTAACAAGACTGGGCACACGATAGGCGTCCTTCAGGGCATGGAAAGTTTCATGGTTACCTCAGGGAACCTTCCCGTGAGTGTCTTATGAGTAGATGGATCAATTTTCTAAAATGTAAGAAGGGAGAGATGGAGAGAATTGGGCATGGAATTCCAACATATAGGAAAATTGAGAACTCTGGATTCTATGCCAATAGATGGCAGGAATCTGTCAATCTTACCAACTGCAAACTAAAAACAAATTCCTTTGTGCTACGTACTTTGGACATATAGATTGACAAGTTTAGTGCCATTTGGAAATTGTCCGAAGGATGACAACTGACAAACTTATCTCTGAACATCAAGAATTAACGAACAGCCGGAGCAATATCAAATACAGCAATCATGGAAAGAATGATGATCAGATAGTCAAATATCATACCATAAAGAACATAGATTTCTGAGAGGGATATCAATCAAGGTGTTAAATAGCCAGGCATCCAACAACAAATAGTGCTTAAGTATGCGAAATTCGATGTGCTGAGACTCTGAGAAGCTCCAAAAATTCCCCAGACCATGAAATTTCCCAGGAATCTGGGGATTCAAGGTCATGCTCTTGTTGACAGTGGGTTGCAACAAAAACTTGACAACTGATCTATCTTGCTCATTATGGGAGGAAAAAGGTCCATGATTTTCAAATTCTTAGGTTTTCACTTTCCCAGATCTGTCCAAGATTCTTCTAATGTAAGTTGCAGCTGTTAGTAAATCTAGTACCTCTTTAGAGCACTAGGACATGATTTTACGCAGAAACAATTGCATAGGCAAATGATATTGTATATTTAGACACGTCTACATCTGGTCTCATTACATCAAGTTTGCAATATTAGCAATATGCTACATGGCTAAAATTAATGGCACTGACGTTGCACTAAAGCAAAGTAACATCATCCATAAAAACTCTACTAATAAGCACTAATCGTAAGTTCAAGCTCAAGAAAAGCGTCAAACCAAATACAGTGGTCTGCTAAAGAGATTCTTTTGTTTTCCAACCCCCCTTGCATGGCTATACAATCCAGAGTGCAGATACAGAGGCACTTACTTATAGCATTTGGTAATGCCTTCAGTCAAAGGAATGTGAGATGCCTAGTACTGCAGTTGCAATGGGGATAGCCAGTCTTAAGGTATGCAAAACAAGGATTCAGTTCTGTAATTAATGTCCTTGCCTCTTATTGGGTGTTAGTAAGGCACACCTTGCTTTGAAGTGTGAACCCTTATAAAAGCCTGAGTTCCTGCTCTTCACGACATAAAATGCTGTTCTTAATGGCGCTTTTGCCAGTTGGCTGAGGGGGACATCCTCCATTTGAGGGGCATGAATGATGTCAGTGGTGGTTTTTCTGGGGGTTATGTTTTGTGGTGATTCGATGAACTAGAGGAGGAAGAGGACAGCTGGTTATCTTCAATAGCACTCCTCTCTAAGACTTGAAACATCAGAGTGAGGCTTCTTTGTCTGGCGAGAGCTTGCTTGCAGGTCTGGTTACAGTCATATGAATATCCTAAAGTCTTGGTTGTCAGGTAACTAGGTATTACCCTATATTCAAAGATAGATTAAAATTAGCCTTGGTAATTGACACTTGCTGCTGCATTAAACATAATGACGTGAGGTGGAACTGGTTCTATTCTTTATAGCTGTGCTATGGGTGAGGCATTTTGAGGAAATGATGTTGAAGGTGGGCTTGGAGTTGATCCTTATCAAAAGAGCAACTGGTCACTAACCTGAGGTTTATGTAACAGTTTTTGAGTTATGACATCTAATCCTACAAGTGCCTCAAGGGCCTTGCTCCAGATGCATCCCAATAAGAAGGTAAATTTAACCATAATAAGGACGTCGGTGTAATCAAACACCATGGCTTTATGAATGGAACATAAGGAATCAACTCCTCTTTCTTCATAAAGTAGGTGGGAAGAGTATGCTGCCGGAGTCACGCAATTAAAATTCTGTTTTGATCGTGCGTTGTGCGGGCAATAACACTGACTGTGGTGTTGGTGCTGTTAGCAGGCTGTCGTTGTCTTCAAGTTCATAAAGCCCAGCACTGGCATGAGTCAGGAGTGCATCAAAATTCTGAAAAGCAGCATCCAGGGTCTCTTTGCAAATGGTATCCTGCACAATCCCTCATGGTTTCAATGGCACGCTCCAGGTGCTTAATGTGACATTCGTCACTGGTGAGAGATACCTGTTCCTCAAACTTTATTTAATGCAACAACAGTCTACTTCTGCTTTGCTGGTTAACACTAGATTTTTATATGGGTGTTAATGTTTACATCACTATTTCTATGGACTGATGATGTAATCTTTCTTGTTTGCAAAATTTCAATTTTTGAAACTAACAAAATACGAAAACCACGGCGTACAACATTTTACTGTTAGATTAACCTGGCATGATGTCAGCACAGGCTCTTGGTCATTAGATTACCTCGTAAAGTTAAATCAGTTCCAAATTGCTGAGGCAGTTTTTAATGTGAAGGACATCCGTGATGGGTATGGCTGTCCGAAGCAGCCCCTTCCTCCGTAAGGAGACAGAATACCTATATATGCTTCCCTGCTTAAGTAATAGCATATCTGACATAAAAAGACACTATTAGTTTCTGGAAACACCGAGGCACCTAGGAGTAGAGTATGAAGGACAGATCAAACCGGAAGAAAATCAAGTTCACGACTCCTAAAATCCTTACGAGGTCAAATACTTCGCAAGTCTTCCTCGGTCTCATAGGAAATTTCCGTGAAATTGCTGTTGAAGTTAAAAACGACAGAAAATTGTCAGCACAGCTCATCATTGCCTCTGCAAGAATTACGCAGTAATTGTCCTGGTATTCGTTTCGTCAAGAAACTGCTGAACATGTAATTGCAATAATTCCTCATCATTTATACATTTAGTAATATCTCATTTTTCCTCTCAATATGATGGCCGGTAATCATCTCATATTACTAAAAAGATTTTCCTTTTCCTTCCACAGGTTTCTTTCCATTTTTACTGTATTTTGTTTCTCTTGCCAATCTTCACTTCAGCAATTATGTTAAATACTGCTAATGGTTAAGCATATCCCATCTCACTTTATTTCTATTCCTATTTATGATAATCATAAATACTCCTTTCAATTTCCTATACTTATACCACTACCCTCTGCGCATCCTAAAAGAGAGAGAATAGAAACAAAGCTAATGGCCTGTGAGTAGTAGCTAGTTCTAAAACCCTTCTTGCCCATCCCGAGCCCCTTCCCCAACCCGGGGATGCAGCGGGGTCTCCCGGTCTCCATTCTAAAATTTATCTTATATATCAAAGCTCGTGGTCTAACTTCTCGACCCTGGGAAACATTAATTACATCGATCCATCACGGGGAAAATAAGGAATTATAACCCTTGATTCAGCGCGTAATAGAGTCGTTTTTCTTCTATTCAGATGTCTTAATAATTAGAGGAAGCCCGCCCACTGGTTAATAGCAGTCATTAAAGCATGATAAGTTGTTTTAATTATACAAGTTTTTGGGGGGTTGTTCCGAATAGCCATTAGACTCTGAAGTATAATGGAAGAAAACTGAGGCTCCAAAACTTCCAGGGATAACTTTACCTTCCGAGATGCGTTGCCATGGAGATGAAGATGCCATTATGTGGGATGCTGGGGCACACCTCAGCTAAGCCAGAAGAAAGCTACAATATTTGGTCATAGAACAAAGAGGCTGTCAAATGAAATGTTGGACCTGGAAAAATAATTACCAAGCAAAATAAAATATTTGGATTCAGTCAAATTTCTATCAGAAATATCTTCATTTGAGAGGAACTATCATCACAAGCTCCAAGGAAAAACGATGCCGTCGTAATGTGGGAAGGATATAATAAGTATAAATTGTAAGATACACCGCCTCGCTAAATCCATCCTGAAACACAACTCAGGGAGCATTAATTAAAATTTTCACCGAGATATGTTATTCGGTATGATTGTCCGTCATTGAACCAAGTAGTCGGTGCAATTTTCTCTAATCAGGACTATTATTATATAAATTAGCAATAAGACACTGCATCTCGAATGTTATATGGACTTGTGTAAGACTAGGAAATATTTCGCTTGTAGTAATATTAACAAGAGGCACAATGTCATATTTCTACAATCGATATGACAATGATATGAAATAACTGGAAAACAGGTATGCAGATGATTATAAAAGTCTTTCCATGCCATCAGAATGATTCTCACTGAAGCAGCATACTTCGATTTTATTTAATCTTATTGCAATTAGGCTTTATTTTTTCAACAAGAATCCTTTTCCCTAAACAACTGACGGTCACTTTAACAAACACCTATACACAACTTTCACAACATTAGTTTTACAAGCACTTCCAAGGAAGCCTCATCAGAAGCGCGTCGAACACACCTACACATAATATGCTATCCGGTCCTATTCCTGAATAAGGTCCTTTCTCTCAAATACTCCTTTAAGCCACACTATCCAACCATATGAGTCCGTCCCTTCCTCCTTTCCCCTAACACCCTCTCAGTTACACACTATTTTCACCATCCAACCATCGTTCATTCTCTCCTTATGACCAGACCATTCTTTTATCTTACTCCAAGCTACAAAAAAAAAAATAAATAATTCGACAAAACTTGATACTCAGCTGATTTCACTCTTATTGTGAATGAGGAATTCAGATAATGCCCGACTAAAAATATCTGTTCAAGGATGTACGCTGATTCTCTTCAGTCTACTTTCTATGTTTTCACTCTCTTTTCTGTAAGAATGGAATATGATTATATTCACGAACTAGAAAAATAAATACGTCCAAATATTTAGAGACGAAATACCAAAGAACATTATTAGTTTACTTCCAACAGCGTCCTTCGTCTGTCAAATGATATCAAAACTCTTGAATTCAAGAAAAAATTACATCCCACAGATTTCTGTGACACCACAGCAACATGAATTACTCGATGCTAAATCAAGTATATCCTGAAACAACGTCGCTCTTCAGACTCATTCTTAGCCGTTATTTATGGATATAATCATTTGGTCGAGTCTGACCATGTGATGGTTTCATCTGTATATTGTCCCGGTTCTATTATTTTTACTTTTGGACTTCTTCCACTTGCTCTACGCGAGTCTGTGCTTATTAAGCAAAAATTTCAGTTATAAAAAATATAAGCATTTCTAACTAAGTCAAACTTCTTCGCCTTTGTACTACAAACAAACATCTCTAAAATAATAATAATAATAATAATAATAATAATAATAATAATAATAATAATAATAATAATAATAATAATAATAATAATAATAACACTATCAAGAGGCCTTTTCCCTATCTCAAATTTGAAACTTCATAAAATGTGCATTTTTTCATCACTTTAACCAACAAGGGCACTCTTAACATTTATCAAAAATAATCTCAAGGAACTTCTTTCTATAACATAATGATAAAATACACATCACAGACTTTCATGTGGCAATGCTGGTGACCTCATATACACATACACACACACATATATACAGTACATACATACATACATATATATATATATATATATATATATATATATATATATATATATATATATATATATAAAATATATATATATAATTTGAGTTTTTGCCACTTGTACACGCATGCCTTTTTATATTTGCCAATATCAAGTCTCAATTATCGTTTATTATCGAATTCCCTATACAGAGAGAATAACTTACACCCAAAAGGAAGTTACAACTGTTAAGTGCTTCTGCGCCGGCCAGAATCGTTGGCACATATTACTTATAAAATTCCCTTTGGGCGTAAGTTATTCCCAAGATATAGAGAAATCGATGTAAATGATATTTGTCCTTTAATATATGTATATTTGTGTACACACACACACACACACACACACACACATATATATATATATATATATATATATATATATATATATATATATATACATATACTGTATATATCACAAAATAACTACACACCTTCAATGTATATATATTCATATTAATGAAACTGGAATCTAACCCATCCTGTCTTACACGAGTATTACATACTGTACATACATACACACACACACATATATATATATATATATATATATATATATATATATATATATATATATATATATATATGTGTGTGTGGTGTGTGGATGTATATATACACATATATATTACACATATGTATATATAAATTTCTATCACATGACCGTGACATGTTATATCCAAACATTAAGCTCGTTTAATATCCAATTCGCGCTACTTCGAGAATATCACCGAAGGGGAATTATAAGTGATTAATGATTTGGTGCCTTAGTGACTCGAACACTCGACAGTCCCCATCAACGACTTCCAGTCGACATTCTAGACCCCTGGGCTGTTGGATAATATATAATATATAATAAAATAAAATATATATATAATATGAATATATATATATATATATATATATATATATATATATATATATATATATATATACATATACTATATATATATATATATATATATATATATAAACATAATATATATATATATATATATATATATATATATATATATATATATATATATATATATGAGCATGAATACAAACATGTATCTTTGAACTAAAAGGGACCACAATTTCACCCATGCCTGGCTCTTTAAGCCTTCGACAACAGCCCAAAAGCTTTGGACGTTGTTGAAAATCAAACATGGCCTGACCCAATCGGACGGAAGCACCTGTTGCATTCGTTTACCTTAAATGTTGTAAGCCGATATTACCCATCAGTCTTGCTAATTAGCGAATTCCTGTCATTGACGGTTTGTTAATTAATGTAGTGTTTTATGGAACTACGAACCATTAATGTTGAATAATGAAGGCTAATTACCTGACATATTTATTGTCTCCGAAAGGTATCACATCTCGTGACGCAACGGTATTCTAGGATGTGATCAAATGAACTAGGATAAAATTAATAATATGGATAATGATGAAATGAATAATGTAAGTGTAGAAATGAACAGATGAAGCCTTCAATCATGAGATGCAAGAGTTGATAAAATGAATAATCATTACATAAATCACGATCAAATGAATAAATGAGGTAAGTATCACATAAAGAGATGCATAAGCATTCCATGAAATGACAAAATGATCAACGTTATGAAGAACAGTGGCAAGACAATAACCATAAGTTGAAGAAATGAATAATTGAAGTGGCAGCAGTTCTTTCAAGTGGGCTTCATGTTGCACATAATGACGGATCTCTGACAAATGAATGTCATAACCTTTTGATATTTTTTACTTCTTTTTTACTTTCAATTTTCCTCGACAGAAGTACCGATTGATTTTTTTTTTTATGTCTAGCCACTCTGCGTCACCGATACTGTTCAATAATATGAGCACCCAGGAACAAAAAAATCTTCAAAATTTCTTTTCCTCGTCGAAGCTCAGATGCACCCTACTTGATACAATACCGAAGCAGATATTTTACATCTCTCTTACCGGATTACACAATGCTTTCGGAGGGAAGGGGGCCGGGGAAGGGCCAGGGGACGTAAAAGACATGGGGTGGGGAGGGGGATTGGGGGTTATCACATGAATACGATTCTCATGAATAAAAGAGATATATGTAATATCAAGCGCTTCTAAATCCGCGTTTTTTTTTTATCTCTTTCTCTCTCAATGTAATACTTATGGATTGCACCTTAGTACGGTCTTACACAGAGACATACCCTTGTGTACGAATCGTAAATAAGAACTTTTATTTATTTTTATGGAGTGAAAGGCCTTTTGTGAGAGATATACTGTAGATGCATAAATAGCATGAACGCGATGAAGCTCTGAGATACGGCTTTATGGTTCTTGTTCTCGTATGATTTCAGTTTGCTTTTGTTATTCCTCTTCTTTGTCTACGTTTCGTTTCACTGTTGTTTATTCCTCATTTCTTCTCGTCTCCGGTACTGATTACTGGGCGATGAGTATTTTTTGATAGTGAACCTAGTATTTTATTGGCTTTATGTTTAACATTAATTTTCATTATTCCCGTTATGTGTTTATTTTCTTTTAACGCTGTCGCTTCGCCTTATCAGCTGTTTCACGGGAATCCTATTTTCAAGTATGAGTATGCGATCGGTCTATCAATACTTTGGCTCTATTGTGGATATAGAATTATCATCATTTCTTACATCTTTTCTGCCGCTGAAAGAACTAAGGTTATCTGAGATGGACAGAGGCAAAGAATGGATTGCCACATAACCTACGTATGTGTACACACATACACACATATATATATGTATGTATGTATATTATACATTATATATACGTGTGTGTGTGTATATCACATTGTGTTAAGATGCACCATACGGAAAAATGAGACAGGTAATGTCAGTTTCATCTGTTAGGACCTTTTCCAAGGCACTGGTACAAAATACATGAAATTTACAATATATATGCTACAATGCAAGCACAGTACATACGAGCACACAAACAGAACAATAGTAAGCACATGTGAGAAAGCAAGAGATATTTTTTAAAGTGAGAGGCTGTGCTTTCATACACCTTGTCTTCGTTAAAACAAGATCTGGATTATTTCTTACTGGAAAATATCAAGGGCATCGTTTTGTTGTATTAAGACTAAGCTTTGATTGCACTTCCTTAAATCTGTACATCTTACATATTTCTTTGGTACTAATATTCTCATTAAAACTTTCTTTTAGTCAACTAGATCGAATTACATTTCTATATGTTATTAGAATAGAACAATTGTTTTAAGGCTAGTCCAATTAATACCATGATTATTAAAGTTTCCTCTAACACTGAACAAAGACGGGCTCTTATCTTGTGCATATTTTATACATTTTTATAATTCTCTTTTCCAGTGAATGACTAGTAAAGCGAAATAAAATTCATCTTATGAATTATACAGAACTGCACGTTAAACGAAGAAGAAGAAGGAGATACAGATATAACTGTCATCCATTATAAATGTGTGTGATAACCACAATGACCTCTAGACTTATTTCTTCAGTTTTTAAGTAGGCTCGTCACTGCAAACCTTAAATCTGAAATGAAGAACCCGCGAACTCCAGTGATAAGATTCGAACTCGCACACAATGGGCTGGGAAGAGGTTATGCAAAAGCATTCCCCACGAAGAAGGATCTAAGTCTATTTCAGCTAATACCTACAGTATATATATACATAAAATGTTTAATTTCTATATATTTTGAAAAAGACCCATCATCAATATTATGGCTTACACTTTTGTTGTATACTGCCTTTTTGCATTTTAGATTGAAATATATATATATATATATATATATATATATATATATATATATATATATATATATATATATATATATATATATATACATTCAGAAAGCTACAAACGTCCTTTAATATCCAATTCACTCTACCTCGGAAGTAATATATTTTCATATATGTTACCGAAGGGAATTTTAGTTGATAATAAGTCCACCGTCCCGTGGGGTCGAACCAGCGACGGACGAGGAATCAGGACTACAGTGACACACTAACCAGTCGGCCACAAGAGAGGGTATAAGTGAATACCATCTCCCATCAACCCACCCGTCGAACTCAGGTGTTTGCGTTTGGAGACGATATCCACCCACCTCTGCCATGTTGACCGTGTAGTGCGTTTGTCGCACGTAGCCATATTATGACTATTTATCACATCACCGTGATTCATATACAATCAGAAAGCTACAAACGTCCTTTAATATCCAATTCACTCTACCTCGGAAGTAATATATTTTCATATATGTTACCGAAGGGGAATTTTAGTTGATAATAAGTCCACCGTCCCGTGGGGTCGAACCAGCGACGGACGAGGAATCAGGACTACAGTGACACACTAACCAGTCGGCCACAAGAGAGGGTATAAGTGAATACCATCTCCCATCAACCCACCCGTCGAACTCAGGTGTTTTGCGTTTGGAGACGATATCCACCCACCTCTGCCATGTTGACCGTGTAGTGCGTTTGTCGCACGTAGCCATATTATGACTATTTATCACATCACCGTGGATCATATACAATCAGAAAGCTACAAACGTCCTTTAATATCCAATTCACTCTACCTCGGAAGTAATATATTTTCATATATGTTACCGAAAGGGAATTTTTAGTTGATAATAAGTCCACCGTCCCGTGGGGTCGAACCAGCGACGGACGAGGAATCAGGACTACAGTGACACACTAACCAGTCGGCCACAAGAGAGGGTATAAGTGAATACCATCTCCCATCAACCCACCCGTCGAACTCAGGTGTTTTGCGTTTGGAGACGATATCCACCCACCTCTGCCATGTTGACCGTGTAGTGCGTTTGTCGCGCGTAGCCATATTATGACTATTTATCACATCACCGTGATTCATATACAATCAGAAAGCTACAAACGTCCTTTAATATCCAATTCACTCTACCTCAGAAGTAATATATTTTCATATATGTTACCGAAGGGAATTTTAGTTGATAATAAGTCCACCGTCCCGTGGGGTCGAACCAGCGACGGACGAGGAATCAGGACTACAGTGACACACTAACCAGTCGGCCACAAGAGGGGTATAAGTGAATACCATCTCCATCAACCCACCCGTCGAACTCAGGTGTTTTGCGTTTGGAGACGATATCCACCCACCTCTGCCATGTTGACCGTGTAGTGCGTTTGTCGCACGTAGCCATATTATGACTATTTATCACATCACCGTGATTCATATACAATCAGAAAGCTACAAACGTCCTTTAATATCAATTCACTCTACCTCCAGAAGTAATATATTTTCATATATGTTACCGAAGGGAATTTTAGTTGATAATAAGTCCACCGTCCCGTGGGGTCGAACCAGCGACGGACGAGGAATCAGGACTACAGTGACACACTAACCAGTCGGCCACAAGAGAGGGTATAAGTGAATACCATCTCCCATCAACCCACCCGTCGAACTCAGGTGTTTTGCGTTTGGAGACGATATCCACCCACCTCTGCCATGTTGACCGTGTAGTGCGTTTGTCGCACGTAGCCATATTATGACTATTTATCACATCACCGTGAATTGGAGGTAGAGTGAATTGGATATTAAAGGACGTTTGTAGCTTTCTGATTGTATATGAATCACGGTGATGTGATAAATAGTCATAATATGGCTACGTGCGACAAACGCACTACACGGTCAACATGGCAGAGGTGGGTGGATATCGTCTCCAAACGCAAAACACCTGAGTTCGACGGGTGGGTTGATGGGAGATGGTATTCACTTATACCCTCTCTGTGGCCGACTGGTTAGTGTGTCACCGTAGTCCTGATTCCTCGTCCGTCGCTGGTTCGACCCCACGGGACGGTGGACTTATTATCAACTAAAATTCCCCTTCGGTAACATATATGAAAATATATTACTTCCGAGGTAGAGTGAATTGGATATTAAAGGACGTTTGTAGCTTTCTGATTGTATATGAATCACGGTGATGTGATAAATAGTCATAATATGGCTACGCATGACAAACGCACTACACGGTCAACATGGCAGAGGTGGTGGATATCGCCTCCAAAACGCAAAACACCTGAGTTCGACGGGTGGGTTGATGGGAGATGGTATATTATATATATATATATATATATATATATATATATATATATATATATATATATATATATATATATATATATATACTGTATATATATAGTTAAAATATGAAGACAGGAGCAGACACTCAAACAACTTGCAAATTGGAGTAACGGAAAGGCGTTCTTTTTTCTTTAACCATTTAATAATACGCCGACGTTTCGTATCTCTTGATATATCTTCCAGGCTGAAAAAGAGGTGAACTTAAACAGTAATTGTGTATAAACAACAAAAGGTATACGCATTATAAACTTAACACCATGTTAAAGGACAATTTTAAAAAAAAGAACAACCTCAAAAACACTTAAAAGATATTTTAAACAGTATTTGAAAAAGAACAGAACAGCAGAAGGAGGCCAGGACCAATACGAAAACCAAACGACACCTACCCACACCGGTAGTGTAAAGCAAACTGACACAGACAAGCAATGCAGGGGCGGGGGGTTGGGGTATAAACAAAGAGGTTACAGCAGGTACGTTAAGCGATGAACAGTTGATTGGTGATTAAGGGCAGGGACAGTTAATTTAATCATAATAGATTCAAGTGTGGTTAATTCTTCTATGTATCGGGCTCTCCCCACAATACTAAGATCCTTAGCATCTATATGTGTCTTACAAATCTTACTGTGAGATAATACTCGGCGTATTATTAAATGGATAAAGAAAAAGAACGCCTTTTCGTTACTCCATTTTGCATTTTGCATATATATATATATATATATATATATATATATATATATATATATATATATATATATATATATATATATATATATATATATATATTATATTGTTACGTGGGTCATTCGGCTGATGAGTTTGATTATTAATTACTGTGATTTACATAGCCTTGCTTTACCGAAGACCCACGTAATCCTATCAATTAAGACTAAACATACCAAAAAAGACAGATAATTAACTTAATTAGATTTGGTTGTCAGTTGAAACTCGGTTACTGAATATATATTGATTTATTCTGAACACATGAATTAAATAAACCACATTATTCAACCATCTAGTTCAACAGAAAAGTGAATGAAATGAAAAAATCTTACGGGAGCTAATAACAGCTCCAACTTCGTCCCACTTCGGACACATGATATTTCAACATACGTTAGTGGATGACGCAACAGCTAAGAAAACTCTTGTGACGCTCATATAAGCAATTCTAAGCGCCAGACTCGAGTATATTGTTGCTAGTCCTTCTCCAAACAAGGTTATGACCAGGTTCCAAGGCATGCCCAATTCTGGAAGAGACGTATCCAGATAACACTTGGATTCCAGGACCTCTCACTTATCATTAATTGACTGCAAGGGATGTATCTTAAATCAAGGATATTACGTTAACACCATGGAGGATACTTTATGCAATCTCACTAGGCAACACTAATTGTACTTCATATAATTGACTTCATAAATGGGATATGGTTTTACTTGGATTTCCTTAGTCAGCGACTGTTCAAGAGAGAAACTTGAAACAGGAAATAAGGGGGAGGTCTAAAGGTAGGAACTGGGAGTAATTGTCATCTTCAGACTTGTCTTAGAGTAGATAATGCCGTGATCAACTGCATCAGACGCCCGGGGTCCGTTGAAAAGCAATTTCCCTGGCTGTTCTACGAGAGGGGTAAAGAACAAAGGGAGAAAGGCTGAGAGAGAGAGAGACTGTGCTTGTGCTCTCACTCCAGGATAACATTGGACTGACGAGCTGGGTCAAGTTGCGTGGGTGTTTGCTTGTAAGATTCCTCCCACTTAATGGCCTGCGGTTAGCCTGAAAAATGACAAAAATCTCGCCAGTATGAGGGTCATAGTAAAGTGAGCTTAAGGTGTACCCTAACTAAAGGTTGACCCTAGTAAAACCTACCCTGTTGAATAGGTCCCTAAACTTAACTTCAAATCCGTCGACGACGGTTGGTGATTTGAAACACAACAGTCAGCTCTCTGGCTTCCCTCCCTCAATTGCTTTACACAGAGAAAGCTTTTTTGGTACTTTCTCTTCTTTGTTTTTGGTTATATTTCTACTAAATCACGGAAGAGAGGTCGAACAGCATAATATTTTTAAGATATATATATATATATATATATATATATATATATATGTATGTATAATATATATATATATATATATATATATATATATATATATATATATAATATATATATATATATATATATATATATATATATGTGTGTGTGTGTGTGTGTGTGTGTGCATGTAGATACATATGTGTGCAAGTTGTGATTTCGTCATGTGGTCTTCCTCTCGGATTTAAGGCCTTGCAGTGACAAGCAGGCCCAAAATATTTGTAGAAATCTAGTCATAAGGTTATTGAGGCTATTACAAATATACATACATACATACATACATACATACATACATACATACATACATACATACATACATACATACATACAAGCATATATATATAAATATATATAATATATATACACATACATACATATATAATATACATAGTACCTATATATAAATTGTTTTACTTATATCCCTTTTTTATTAGACGGGTGTCTTTGGGTGCTACCCTTCGCATTTTCATCAAAAATTTAAGGATGAAGTTACCTGTATATCCATTTTAAACTGCGTGACCCGATACAGTTCACTGACTATTAATGAATTTGTTCTAAGAGGGAAACAAACCCCAGGTCTTCTATTTTAGACGTAAATCAAAACAGAGAGAAAGTGAAACACAGCCGATGAAAACAGATTGGAGCATATCCACCCCGGACCGACCCTTTCCGAGGATAAAGAAATAAAGCACACAAATAAGAAAAAGAGTGAGGCAGACCTGCTTGCCACATTGCGACCTATTATATTAACTGCCTTTATCCCTTAAACTCAAAGAGCTAAATGACACGTCCAAGGACACTCTACACTTCACACTGCTACGGCACAAGCACTGTAATATAATATGTCATATAATACAAGGATAAATTGCTAAAGAACGGAAATAACACTCACCTGCTGGATACGTCTGAATGATGTCCAGCCATCAGTGTCATTCACCACTGAGCATCTCCCGGAAAGGATCGCGACCCGTGAAATCCTGTCATCTTTGATGGCCTGATATCCGACCTTGGAAGCTGACCAAGCTTATGTCCGACGAAGAATTCTCAGCTTTTTTTTTATGTCTGCTGGAAAAGAAATTAATAAGAGGATTATATGAATACGTTCAAATGGATGAGGCAAACGCATAGAAGGATACAAACATCACGATATTCAAGGGGTAACGGTTTAATTAATGAATATACACGTGAAATATAATGCTTCAGCAAGCTGACAGACTTGAACGGATGAGAGATAAAAATGAGGAAGTGGGCATACATAATCCGTCAAAAAATCATTTAACAACTCAATCAGTCAATTAGAACGTTATCCTTAGATTAATTTCAGATCAAAGGGCGTAATAACCACTAAAATCCTACACATAACAAACCAATTTACCTCAACAATCAACCTTGAAGGTCTCAAGATATTAACGAATGAAGCAGTAACTATGTAAATAAAAGAAAAAGATGAATAATGATGAAAATAGCACAACTATTAACTGACGGAGTATGTGAATCTATTGGAGAATCATGGGAGAGAGAATCTTACTGTTAAATAGGGATTTTAAACATATGATGTAGAGTAGCCTGTAGCTAGAGAGCCAGAAGAAATAAATAGAGAACAAAGATAACAGCTACTGTAAGACATAAAGGGTAAAATCCATTAAAAATCGCGCCATGAGGATGAGACTTAAGAGTCCATACGGAATAAAGAGCTCGACAAAATTAGTTACATAAAACGAATCAATAAAGAGTAAATAGCAAATAGAATGACACAGTCATAAAAGGTAGAATCGAATGAAATTACCGTAATAAAATGATCAATAAGATTAAATGCCAAACCAACCAAAGAAATAACGAATAAGAAGAATCGATGAATGATGAATACGAAATGCATGATATAACGTCATAAAGCATAAGGAATAAGGACGAAATGCATGATATAACGTCATAAAAGCATAAGGAATAAGGACATAAAACCGAATAAAATAATCGTTAAGGTTTTGCATCAGTAATCAATGGTACTGCAAGGCCAGGCTGGGGTGTCAATCATTCAACTGCATGATTATTGCAATCTATTTCCTTCTCTGAACTTTTCTCAAATGCTGACGAATTAAAACAATAAAGACTTCTGCACTGAATTGTGATTCCCTGATTTCTAACGAAAACTTCCAAAATGTTTGGAAATCTATTTAATTATGAATATGCATTTTTATAAATTAAAGTAGAATTCCATTCA
Source organism: Macrobrachium rosenbergii (assembly GCF_040412425.1). Taxonomy (NCBI): domain Eukaryota; kingdom Metazoa; phylum Arthropoda; class Malacostraca; order Decapoda; family Palaemonidae; genus Macrobrachium; species Macrobrachium rosenbergii. Next base: position 33,102,836 of record NC_089790.1, read on the forward strand.
GTGATTATATTGGAATCTGTTAGCTGTCTGAGTCTGACATGAGAAGTGATCTCAATAAGACCATTTATTATTATTATTATTATTATTATTATTATTATTATTATTATTATTATTATTATTATTATTCAGTAGATGAAACCTATTCATATGGATCAAGCCCACTGACTTGAAGTTCAAGCTTCCAAAGAATGTGGTGTTCATTAGGAAGAAGTAAGAGGAAGTAAAGGGAAATACAGAAAGAAGAGACCTCATTTATTAAAAAAATAATAAATAAATAAATAGATAAATACATAAAAAGTGTTAAAATGCCAGAGGAATAGCATTAGGGTAGTAATGCACTACATTTTCGCTTGAACTTCTGCAGTTCCAACTGCACGACATCCTCTGGGAGGCTGTTCACAGTCCTTGTAAAATGTTGTATGCATTTCATCATACTTGGATATTATTTTTAGTTATGGTGCATGTCAGACAAATCTACATTTTGATTAAGTTTTGTACCAAGCGAAATCACGATATCATACAATAGTTATACAAGGGACCTTGCCTTTGGAATACACTAACATACTGTCTTTTATTATATAGGAAGTTAGGTCCTGGCACTCAACTGTATAATGCTATAGTAAAATATGAAGAGAGTAATACCATATTCTTCTGGAAACCAATGCTAACAGTAATGTTAATTTTGCAAAAGGCAAGATTTTTTTACCTCCTTTATATCCTTGCTTGTTGATTTTAAATATTTTTGATTTCCAAACAATAGTAATTGAAGGTAAGTATGGCTTTGTTCAATTTTTCATTTTTATCAATATAATCTTTGGATCTTTGTCCTCCCTCGAACGCATATTCTAGTCCTCAACGAATCTTCTTTTCGTCACTAGCATTCCTCTCGGACCAAGTTAAGTCTTAAATAACTGGTCAAGGCGTCTACAGCCTCAGTACAATGCGTGACTAAGGCACTTGACCTATATTCATATTTTAAGAAGACAAATTTGCTTTCTGATTTTATATTTCATTTCTACAATTAGAGAGAGAGAGAGAGAGAGAGAGAGAGAGAGAGAGAGAGAGAGCAATGCAGGCTTTGGTAAATTTAAGCTTTGAAAATTAAAGGACCCAAAATGTCAGCACTCATTATCAAGAAACCAACGATCAAAACAGTTAGGATTCTCAGTTTCATAAATATAGAAATCAAACAACTTCAATGGTTGTTTCGCGAAATGCTTGAACTGTGCTGTGTTCACATATTTACATATTTGCAATACCATACATACATACAATACCCGGATAAGCAAACATATTCATATAAATGAAACATGTCATCTTAGGACAAGACGCAAGCAAAGTATCGTCCTCCCTTAAGAGCAGATCATCAGCTTCGATAAGAAAGGAAAGCAAAGGCTCTTTTCAGAAGGCCAATCCTTCCTCCTCCTACTCTTCCTCTTCCTCTTCCTCCTCCTGCTCCTGATCCTCCTCCTCCCCCTCCCCCTCCTCTTGCTCGTAGTTTGATGGAAAGGAATTTCATAATATACATTCTTGAAGAGCGTCACACACAAGCTCATAGCCCCCTCTCCCCGAAACTCTGAAAAAAGCAAGGCCTCCGGAAAATCTTTTATCTTAAGTTCCCCGTTCAGACAAACATGGTTATGACCGTGTTTTGGGTCGGTGCGGTGCGTTCCGCTCGGTGACGCCAGTTTTCAGGAGGGAAATAATAATGGCCGCCTGAGGATATAATATTATTTATAAGTATACTGTTTATATATATATATATATATATATATATATATATATATATATATATATATATATATATATATATATATATATATATATATATATATATATATATATATATATAAGATATTTAAAATGCGTGAGGGAACATTATGACGCAAGTATTCGTTATATATCTATCAACACATGATTAAGTGAAACCCAGAAATAAATTTCTGACTCACATCGGGATCGTACCCCAGACTCTCAAGTGAAAGATCAGTTCCACTACCTGTGTGGGTCAGTTGGTAGCGCCCTGGCCTTTCATTTGAGAGACAGGAGTTCAATCCCGAGGCGAATATTCAGATATTTAGGGTTAAATGTGTGTGAAAAAACACTGTGACGATAGCATCTGTAATTTACCACGGATGAGTTATATATATATATATTATATATATATATATATATATATATATATATATATATATATATATATATATATATATATCACATGCATATATATGTATATATAGATACATATATATATAAATATATACATGTATATATATAATTATTTATATATATGAATCATTTGTATATGCATATCTATATATACATATATATATATATGCATGTGTTTTATATATATATATATATATATATATATATATATATATATATAATTATATTTATATATATATATATATATATATATATATATATATATATATATATAAATATATACATGTATATATATAATTATTTATATATATGAATCGACATATATGCATATCTATATATACATATATATATATGCATGTGCTTTTATATATATATATATATATATATATATATATATATATATATATATATATACATATATATATATATATATATATATACATATATATATATATATATATATATATATATATATATATATATATATATATATATATATATATATACATATATATATACATACATATATATATATATATATATATATATATATATAATTATATATATATATATATATATATATATCATATATATATATATTATATATATATCTCGTCCGTGGTAAATTACAGATGCTATCGTCACAATGTTTCTTCACACACATTTAATCCTAAATATCTGAATACTCGTCACAATAAAGCAGGTTACGAGTTTTCTGAACACAAGCATTATTTAAAACCACTATACGTTAAGTATGTCAGAGAAGATTTGCAAGACCGTCCATCGTTTCACTTAAGCTGCGGCTCTCCTCTTCTTTCGTCCTACTGTCATCTGTTATATCTGCTTCTGCTTCCCAGTACCTATATAAATCGGCAACGAATACTGATACTTCCACGTTTCCATTTATCCTTATAACTTCACTCTTCCTCTTACGTACTTAACTTTCTCCTCATTGTAACTCTTCCTAATTCTTTAAATGGTTTCTGCAGTTTCGTTGTTCTATTCCCATCGAGTGCTGTGTCATTTGCTAACATCAACCATTCCACATTCCATTTATGACTTGCTTTCTTATCCCACAATTCTGCACTTCATATATTGCCCTTTCTTGTAAAACTCCCTCTATAAAGATATTAAACTGCTCTGGAGAAGTAACATACCCTTGTCTAGGAACAGCTTTGATAACAAAACAAACACTCTTTTTTATTGTTCTAATTCACGCTTCACTTCCACATAGAACACTTTTAAGAGCTCTCAGTAACCTATTTTCCCTACCATACATCATCCTTAATAATCTCTCTATAGTCCATGAGCCAGGGGAGTTTGTTGGTATCAAACGGGAGGAGAATGCTCATAGTGTTTTTTGGGTAGGTATATATGTCTAGTGTTAGAAAACATGTCATAGCATTGTGGCAGTTGTAGCTTTATAAGTGTTATCTCCCATTTGTTGTAAACATTCAGGTGAATTTTGAAGGTCTCTGGGAAAACACTTTTTTGACTATGGAGAGGAACATTTTTAATGCAGGTTTCTGAAACTTTACCAGACTATACATACATATTAGGTCAATCACCACTGTAAATATTATTAACCTACGTGTAATATACAGTCAGATTTTGATACATCAAAGTAGAGAAAATGGAGAATTTTTCAATGTCAAGTTAATTATGTTTTGCTCCATGACCATACATTTCAACAATTCAGACATTCAAATGTTTATGATACTGCCCACAAGTTGGGGAGCACATTGATATATAATAACTTGCTGTGGGTTCCATGTTTCTGTGTATAACGAAGTTAAAACACAAATAAGCAAAATCAATCTTGCATGGGATAGCATAGACAGACTGGAGGAGACACTCACTGGAAAAGGTACATCCCATCTAGTCAACGGAATAGCAGTTCAGCCTCAGGTCTATAGACCTCATTCCAAGCATTGACAAACAGAAACTAAGATCATTTAAGATTGATCACGAAGAGCTGGAAGGTTATTTATGCCTCTACACGTGTAGGTCCACAGCTTCTACCAACCAGCGAGACACACATCCAAGAAGCACAAGTCCGCTCAGGTTGCCAGTAATAAAAACCTGGCATGGGTGGTTGCAAGACAAACAAACTCTGATTGTCAGACAATCCCAAGTTGGACTGGGTTTAATATCAAAACAAGAGACCAAGAATCGATCTCAGAAGATGTTGTTGGGTACCTGCCCACTATTAATGCACCAGCTACAGAGCTGACTACAGTTTATGAAATTCTCAAACAGTCAGATCTAATCAGAAAAGAACTATCTTTAGACACATTTATCGTAGTCATGGACCAAGCACTCTATGCAAAAGCTGTTGAAATAACATGGAAGGAAAAAGACAAATTTTCACATTTACTTTTGAGGATGGGAACTTTCCACACAATCATGAATGCCATGAGTATAATAGGAAAGCGATTCTGTGATGCTGGTTGAAGGACATACGTATAGAAGCTGGGCTTGTTGCGGAGGGGTCCATTAATGGTGTAACTGACGGTAAACAGTACAATCATGCTATCAGAGTACACAAGTGTATCTATGAAGCTTTGATGAGACTGGCATGGGCAGAGTTCACATTATGAGTAGACAACAAAGGGGAGACAAGTACTGTGATCAAATCATGTGCAGACAAAGTGAACGACATAGACGATGATCTTGACCATCAGAACTTCAGTGATCTCCTAGGCAGTCCACAATTCTTAGAGTTGGCGACTCTGTGGAGAGATTTCCTGGAACACCTCCGCCACAACAATGGGGAGCTATCAGGATTTTGGATGTCATACAAAGACATGATAGAGCATGTGATACTTGGCCTCCTACGTGCTTCTCAAGAGGGGAACTGGAATTTGCACCTCAATGGCATTAGAGCTTTGATCCTATGGTGTTTTGCCTACGATAAGGTAAACTATGCCAGGTGCTTGTCTGCATACTTTACTCAAATGACAAACCACCCAGAAACAAATCCTGATGTACATGGAGCCTTCCAGCAAGGTCAGTTCTAAGTCCAGAGGTCCAGCAATAATCCCTTTGGGCGGATACCTGTAGATCAGACAATTGACGTTATGGTTAACAAGGGTACTCAGACTCCTGGAGGGACATCAGGGTTCAGCCTAAAAGCAGGAGCAATCAAAAGATACTATAAAACAGCAGAGTACGCAGTGAATTTCCTGGACACTTGCGAGACATGGTGCAGGGTAACCAATCAAAACCCGACCATGCTGATCTACAGAAGCCAAGAATAAAAAAAAGATGAAGATAGAGTGTCGGCAGTCGTCAACCTCATCCAAGCCTGGACCAACCCATTCTCAGAGAAGCAAGACCTCAAAAGCATTTCTACTGCAACATCAGCACCCAGAGACATTGCCTCTGATCTCATCAAGGCATGTGATACTGGAGAGAAGAATTATGAAACTCTCAAGATGGAAAGACTAGAGAATGACCCACCTGCAAAACCATTTCACAATCCATTGAAAACTAACAGGCAGAAGACATTTACAAATATGTGTAAAAAGAAGGTATTGAAAACAAATGGGAAGAACATAATCTTGAAAGCTGACTGGTCTCTGTTTGGTCTCATCATAGTGAAGGCACAAAGGCACAATCTTAAGATGGAGGACATCCTTTCTCACCCCATGGGACCACTACCATGGGCTCTCTCTACCTCAGACAGATTACTCAGGAAGAGACAAACAAAGCTTCCTTAGCCACAACTTTACAAAAGAATGTGACAGTAGCACACCAACTCCCATCAAATTCAGCTTGTGTGATCAATGGTATGAACTTAGTTCAAAGAGTGAAGGGAGATCAAGTTACGTTTGGAGACAATGCCACTACAATACTGACTATGGCATTGTGTGAAGGAAGTAAAAGTACCCGAATTGATGTTGTGTTTGATACGTATCGGAAGAATTCTATCAAGAACAGTGAGAGATTGGCACGAGGAGAAGAGACCGGACAGCAGCTGCAGGGTATCACAAGTGCACAGATTGTGAGGCAATGGAGAAGCTTCCTGACAGGAATAACTAACAAAACCAGTCTGCTTAGTTTCATTGTCAGTGAATGGAAGAAGCCAGAATACAGAGAGAAACTTAATGGGAAGGTTTTTTTTTTTATACAACTGTAGATGACAAATGCTAAAAATGATGTCAAGGGGCAGTGAAGAGGTGCCAGATATCCAGTGTTAGCAGGAAGAAGCAGATGGGTGCCTACTCTTGCATGCAGTCCATGCTGCTAGAGAAGGCTACTAGAGTGTAGTGATATGTGCAGAGGACACCAATGTATTTATCACATGTTTGGCTTTCCATGACAATATAGGACCCCCGTTATTCCAGAAATGTGGAACTAGAACCAGAAGTAGATTAGCTGACATCAGGAAAGTCGCTGCCACTGTCGGCACTGATGTCTGCAGAGCACTTATTGGTATGCATTCGTACACTGGATGTGACACTACCAGTGCTTTTGCAGGTAAAGGGAAGACAAGTGCTCTAAAATGTGTAATAAACAACAGAGAAATAAGGAACACTTTTATACAGGTTGGTCAGGAATAGGACCTTTCCTCAAACCTGATGGACAAACTTGAGTCTTTCACATGCCACCTTTATTGCCCCAAAGCAGCTTTCACCAAACTCAATGAGCTCAGGTACCACTTGTTCTGTGTTAAGACAGGTGAAATAGACAGTTACCAGCTTCCACCCTGCAGGGACTGCTTAATCAAACATGCACAAAGGGCAAATTACCAGGCCGGAATATGGCGACGATTTCTTGAACAAGACCCAGGCATACCAAGTCCCATTGGCAGAGGATGGAAGCTTGAGATGGATGTAGCTGAGGAATTAATGGTAGTGGACTGGATGGATGGTTGGCCTGCACCTGAAGCTATCTTGGCTCTACTGGCCTACAAATGCTCAAAAACGTGTACACTGCCAAGTTGTGTCTGCCTGGCAAATGGACTTAAGTGTACTGATATGTGCGACTGTCAGACTGTGATAATTGTCCATCGAATGATGACAAGAGCACAGATGATGTGGAGAGCATGGACGATTATGATAATGATAATTAATTTAATTAAAAGTGTGTGCAATGTTGTAGGTAAATACAGATGTTTTTCCCTGCGTTTGTTTGTCTTTCTGTTTGTGTACAATATAACGCAAAATATTATTGACGGATTTGTATTAAATGTTCATGAAATGTTCACAATGGCACCAAAAATAGATGAATAAGTTTTGGGAGTGATCAGGCTCACCGTTTGGTAGGAACCACAATATGCCTGGCGGAGGTCTGCACTCCCTGAGTTTTTTTTTTTATCATTAATGGATCTTAGCAGAATTTTTGTTGTACTGTGAATCATTCACAAGTATCTTTTGTTACTAGACCAAGGTGTGTGCTTGAGTATAGAGCAAACAAAACTCAATTCTGTAATTGTACCAGTGACACCTAAATATTAGAAAAATTGTTTCTAAGCAACTTAGTGATTTATTGTGTAACTAATGAAGTCATTGGATTGTTCACACAAACTTTTAAATATGTGAATTATCTTCCTTCTGATAACATAGTATTAGGTGTAGAAAATTTTATTGGTATTGGATAGGATCGTTCATCTAAGATTGATTTGGCTTACTTGTGTTTTAGCTTGGTTATACACAGAAACATGGAATCCACAGCAAGTTATTATATATCAATGTGCTCCCCAGACTTGTCGGCAGTAACCTAAACCACTGACTCTCTGAATTGTTGAATTGTATGGTCATGGAGCAAAACATAATTAACTTGACACTAAAAAATTCTCCATTTTCTCTACTTTGATGTATCAAAATCTGACCTTATATTGCACGTAGGTTAATAATATTTACAGTGGTGATTGATTGACCTAATAGGTATGTATAGTCTGGTAAAATTTCAGAAATCTGCATTAAAAATTTTCCTCTCCATAGTCAAAGTGTTTTCCCAGAGACCTTCAAAATTCACCTGAATATTTACAATAAACGGGAGATAACACTTATAAATCTACAACTGCCACAATTCTATCACATGTTTTCGAACACTAGACATAGATACCTACCCAAAAAACACTGTGAGCATTCTCCCCGCGTTTGATACCGATGAGGCAAAAATCGGAGCCTGGCTGATGGACTACTACTAATTCTACCTCAAGCTTTTTCTAGATCCATGCTTGCCAAATACAGCCTTTTCCTTTCACTTCGAAATGACTCACGAAACTCTTAAAGAGAAACAACCAATCCTTTTCTTTGTCTACACCAAATTAATTCTTTCCTTATCGATCCTTGTCATCTTTCTTAATCTCAAAATCAGATTCCTACCTCACACCTTATGCCTCCGTTATTCTTAAAGTTGTCTATACTGCCTTTACCTTTATACAGTGTAACAATTATTCCTTTTTCTCATTCCTTCATTACCTTTCCCACACCTAGCCATACTTTATTTACGAAGCTTAGTCAACCACTCAACACACTATCACCACTCGATTATGAATGAAATCTAGGCTAAAGGCGAAGCTCTCGGACCTATGAGATCATTCAGCGCTGAAAAGGAAATTTTGAGAGTAATAAAGAAGGTTTTACAGGTGTAAGAGTAAAGAAAGTCTGAAAGGTGAACAGGGGAAAAACCTCGCAGTTGCACAATGAAACAATTTTGGGGTGCGAGGGTGGAAAGTAAGATGAAAGAAAGAGAATATGAACAGAGGTACCATAAAAGGAATGAAAGGGGTTGCAGCTAAGGGCCGAAGGAACGCTGCAAAGAACCTTAAGTAATGCCCACATGCACCGCATGAGGTGGACTGAAGGCACTAACCCCCGACGGGGACTATCACCACTGTACCTCAGCATCTCACTAGCACCCATCAATTCCTGGTGCCGTTCCATTCTTCAACCTCTAAATTGCCCTCCTTATTTCCTCAAGAGTCACTTCCATAATCATTCTCAATCTTTTATTAACTTTTTCCATTCTTGCAGCTTTCAGTTCTGTCTCTCTTCCATCTTCCACAACCACTAAACCCTCAAAATGCTGCAAGCGTATCTGAAAACAGCACTCGTATTTTGTAGTTGTTCAGGAATTATAGTGACATTAGATTATAGTTGTTTCATTTATCCTTGATTATTGATAAGAGAAGTGCCATACTTCAGAAATTGTCACCAAGACTTCAGTAGCGGTTCCAGGTGGGGCAGAAGTTTAGATGGGCAAAGAACAGAACTGACCAATTTGCATATTACGAGATCAACTCGTTTTTACTACTGCTACTTCTATTACTATTATTAATGCCGTTCTGTTCCAGTATGATTTTCGTCCAAATCCTTGTAGTTCCACTATGAAAAAGTCCCACACTGATAAAAAAATGAAAATGAGATAAATGAGATTTCTCAAGGAGAAGTCTACAATGTTCTTTGTTTTATGATTAACTGCTGTGTGTATGGGAGGGTGCACAACTGCACACAGTTGATTACTGAACACTCAGGAACGAGAGAGAGAGAGAGAGAGAGAGAGAGAGAGAGAGAGAGAGAGAGAGAGAGAGAGAGAGAAACAGAAGCAATGAAGACCTTAAGTCTGGAAAATTTGTTTATTGTGGATCATAAGTTTAGACCGAGCAGCCTTTTATTACTGGAATGCTGCTTTTGACTGAACTTAATTGTGGTCATCTCGCAATGCTAACGCTATTCCTAATGACTTCCGTTAAGAGGTTATTAAGAAACTGCAGTTTATTTATGTTTGCTGATGGAGCTCTGGAATGTTGTCTAACTGCCATGAACCAATCCCTTGGAATGTGTTGGTAATCCGTAGGCAGATCCAGCTCAGACTTATATAGAATTTCACCTCTGAGGAGCTCCATATTATGTGGCCCCCTATAATCAAGTCCCGTTCAATTTTTTCTATTATCATTTTTTGCACTTTGCATTCTAGTTTCTGTTTTTTTTAAAACATAATCTCTGCTTCGATTGGTATGGCTCGTGAAACATGGCGTCACTACCTAATTCTGTCTGTCGTTAAAAGCTCTAGTGTAATTTCCGGAAATTGTTTTAATATCAAGTACGTTTCCGCGTGTTTTTCATACAATTTCATTTTTCATCAGCTACTTGTTACGCTATCTATGGTACTTGAGGCTTTAATTAAGAGTGATTGTTATCATTAACCTGTAATGAAGCACTGGAGATGGCTCTTTGAAAGCTTAATGTAATACATAAACAGTAATTGCGTACTGGAATGGTTTCGAGATTTGCCAGTCAAGAGTTACAATAAATCTATTGATGATAATATATATCTGATTTCGCTTCCCTTACTAAGGATGCGTCACAGTATGTGCTTTATATTGATCAAACTATCAAAATTTCTCTCATGTAGACAATTAATTTCAGACAGTTATTCTGATCATGCCTCCCTGTACTTAAGATCATCCCTCAGTTACTTCAAAATACTCACTCGATCCTTGGACCTCCAAGACTCGATCCTTGGAGGCGATCGACTGAAGAATGCATTCCCTTGAGACATCAGTTCCCCATTTGCGTCGTTTAATGAGTTCCATTTGCACTAAGTAATTATTCATATTTAACAACCCCCCCCCCTTTGTTTGTACCTGCTCTTATCTGTCTGGCAAATGCATCTCTAAAAACTTATATTTTCTATTTCATTGCACCTCTCACTTTTCATCCCACAACTTTCCGCTTCTATAAGCTCTTCCTACTCTTCTGTAGCCCTGTGCTCCCAATTAAATTAGTTACTTCTCATCTAGTCCTACTTCATTGTTTATCCTCTGTCCATATCATCTATCTTCCCCTTGTAGAGTATTCCTAATCATTCTTGTCTTAAAACACATTTATGACCACATTTTTACCCGTTACATACCAATCAAACCTTTCAGATTATGAATAAATACAACTTCAGTCAACCACCTCTTCACCACTGTCTCCCTCAATTTACACTTCTATCTACTCTACACAATGCTAAATTTAAAATACTTCTCATCATTTTATCTTTAACAAGTATACTTACTGAGATTTTTGTTTGGGAACTATGTATTCCTAATATTCAAGATAATTTCAAAGCAAAATTCCATGAGGCTTTTTCCTTCCTCATTTACTAAAACAAATCATACCAATCAGCAATACAATCTCTTAGAATGATGCAAGAGTGGAAAGAGATAGCTTTCATTTGAAAATACTTTGGAAGTGATTGATGAGGATGGAAGAGGGCAATTAACAGACTGAAGAATGGTAATGTCCCAGTTGTTTAAGTATTTACAAGTGATTCTGTGGTACCGTAATGAAGGTACGAGCGAATGGTTTACCAGGATGTGTAAGGTATATCTTTATGAAGCACAGCTTTCAAAGTAACGGGCGAGAGCAATAGTCACTCCTTTGCATAAGATAAAGCAAATAAAGGTTGCCATAAGTTGGTCTTCATGCCTATATAAGTACAATACAGTACTGTACAGTTTTTCACCCTCAAACACAATACAGTACTGTACACTGTACACACAGTACTGTATTTTAGAGTACAATACTTTATTAATATGAATGATATATAAAACGTAAATAAATTATGATGATAATACAGTTGTTTTTCTTATCTTAGAAACTGGTAGCATAGGGCTGAGATGATGGATGACAGGAGGAGGGTTGGTGTGAAATTAGAGGGGCAGAGGGTAGTCAACGTTAGTAACTTCTCTGGCAAGGATTTCTTCGGCATCACTTTCTTCTTTATCTGAGGAGGAAGCAGTCAACAGAGGTGGGGAGGCTTTTGAGGTTGAAGGCACTGGTTTCAAGAATTGGTCTAAGGAAGTTCTTTTTTTCATCCTATATGAGACAATAACATTGGATGCCATCGCTGATGGTTGTTGCTACTTTTGAGAATCTCTCAGCATTTGGGTTCTGATTCTCAAAATTAGTTAAAGCTTTCTCTATAAGAGAAAACCCCTCGGCCATCAATTTCTTCTTCATGTTTTTCTGTTCTTTGCATTTCTTCCAGCTCCAATAAATCCTCATTCGTTAACTCCTCTAGATGAGACTTAAACAGCTCTTCAAAGTCCTCTTTCCTTAAGTCAAGCTGTAGCTTTTCACTTATGTCAACGAGACTGTTAACAATTCTCTTTTCCTCCTCTTCGGATTAAATCCTATGGAGTCGTTGACAAGCTGTGGGTTTAACCTTCTATGTTCTACTCATGTTGATCCAACTTACTTCACACCATGCAGCACCAATATTCTTGATGCAGTTATAAATGTTATGTCCCTTCCAAAAGTCAAGTAAGGTCACACCAGGGTCATTCACTTCCTTCAATGCTTGCCTCTAAGTAGAAAGAGTGTAATATTTCTTGAAATTGGGTATTAAACCTTGATCCATCGGCTGAAGGAGTGAAGCTGTGTTGGGGGTAAATACACAATTTTCATATACACAATTTTCACATCTGGATGGAAATCATCTAAGTGTGGTGGGTGCCTAGGGGCATTATCCAAGATTAAGAGAATCTTAAAAGGAATCCCATTCTCACGACAGTACAGCCTGACTACAGGAGCAAAGTGATGGAAAAACCAGTCTTCAAATATAACAAGTCACTCAGGCTATGTTACTGGACATCCAGATTATGGGCAGAGAGCTCTTTGTGAGGTTTTTGAGTGCCCGTGGATTTGAGGCGTGGTGCATTAAGAGCAGTTTTATCTTGAAGTCTCCCGATGCGTTGCCACCCAGCAGTAAGGGTAGCCTATCCTTCGCCGTCTTCTCTTCACAGCTGATGTATGATTTTTCTGACCTTTTTTTACCAGAAAAGGCCTCTCTTGTCATTATTAAACACTTGCTGAGGGGTATAATCTTCCTTATCAATGATTTCCTTAAGCGACTCGGGTAATTTTTCAGCTGCTGCTTTGTCAGCGCTCGCTACCTCACCACTAACGGACACATGATGTAAGTTAGCAAGTGTTTTGAAGCGATGATACCATCCATAACTTGCACAAAATGTTTCATCTGCAGAGCTTATGCCAGCCTTATCCTTCAAGTAGTCAAAATGACTTTTAGCCTTTTCCTGTATCAGCATGAGGCTAAGTGGTACAGACCTTTTTTTTCTAGTGTTCCATCCAGGTACCCGGAAGTTTTTTCATTTCTTCTACCAGTATCTCCCTCCTCTTGCTTATAATTGTTGACTGCATAGGTACACCATTTTTAGCATGTTACATAATTCGCTATTTGTTCTTAAAGATTGTGCCAACAGATGAACGATTCATGTTACACTGGCATGCTACCCCCACCATTTATTCACCACTATCTAATTTCTTAATAATCACCACCTTAGTTTCCATTGAGATAGCTTACCATTTTTTACCCCTGCCACTATCTTCACTTGCCTTACGCTTGCCATTAGCCATGATAGATAAAGGATGGGCTAAATATTTCACAGCAAAATCACAGGATTAGCTTGGAAGCAAAACACAGAGCGCATTAGCACTAGCGTAGGTACCAGAGTCTGGGGCAGTGGGTTGGCTTGGGCTATGGTGCTGCACGGTGAAGATAGCAGCAAAAATTGTAACTAAGCAGAATAGGGATGCAGTACAAAATTTTAACTTACAGGAGGCAAAGGGGAGCACTCCAAACACAATTTACGATCACGTTTGTTCGTATCTCTGAATGTTAGTAAGTAGGATAGTGTCTTATGCACACGGGTACATACACACACACACACACACGAGTAATATATATATGTAAAGTATATAATATATATATATATATATATATATATATATATATATATATATATATATATATATATATATATATATATATATATATATATAATATATGACCCTTAAAGGAATTGGTCACAGAGGCCGATAATCTTTTTACTCTTAGCACGCCTTTTATGGATGTAGTTTTACTTCTCTTGTTGTTATTCACTGCAGTCGACTAGCCACTGAGTACTTAGTTCACCCTCAGTCAACAAGAAATCAGTTTAATTCTTCAGGAAACGTGCTAAAGACACTTCAAACAACTGGGATTGAATTCTGTTCTATTGCTGGTCAGGTGAGGTCAATAACTACTGATAATACAATGTTATAAAAATCCTTGATTTTAAATTGGGGTGGCTCTTGAAAACATAACAGCAGTCGCTGCCACTTAAGAATCTAGACAAAATACCTGCGCAGGCGGAGAGAGAAAAGCTGTTCAGAACTACTGTGTCTGACATTATTCCGCAAAAAATAAAAGCAGAAAAGCTGTCAAAACTAATGTCTGAAATAATTTTGCGGAAAATAAAAACAGAAAACTGTTCAAAACTAATGTCTGACATTATTCCGCAGAAAATAAAAACAGAAAAGCTGTTCAAAACTAATGTCTGAAATTATTTTGCAGAAAATAAAAACAGAAAACTGTTCAAAACTAATGTCTGAAATTATTTTGCAGAAAATAAAAACAGAAAACTGTTCAAAACTGTCTGAAATTATTTTGCAGAAAATAAAAACAGAAAACTGTTCAAAACTAATGTCTGAAATTATTTTGCAGAAAATAAAACAGAAAACTAAAACTGTCTGAAATTATTTTGCAAAAATAAAAACAGAAAACTGTTCAAAACTGTCTGAAATTATTTTGCAGAAAATAAAAACAGAAAACTGTTCAAAACTAATGTCTGAAATTATTTCGCAGAAAATAAAAACAGAAAGCTGTTCAAAACTAATGTCTGAAATTATTTCGCAGAAAATAAAAACAGAAAACTTCAAAACTAATGTCTGACATTATTCCGCAGAAAATAAAAACAGAAAACTGTTCAAAACTAATGTCTGAAATTATTTTGCAGAAAATAAAAACAGAAAACTGTTCAAAACTAATGTCTGAAATTATTTCGCAGAAAATAAAAACAGAAAACTGTTCAAAACTAATGTCTGACATTATTCCGCAGAAAATAAAACACACACATCTTGATGTTGTTCAGCAACCTAAAAGTTAGGCGCATATCCATTCGCTGGAAGGCCGGATGACATTAAACATCCGAAGAAACTATTTTCTTTTTAATTTGAATCTCTACAGAACTTAATCATCGTCGTCTCATCGATTCAGGGGGAAGAAAAAGGTTGCCAATTCGTGTTATATTCTTCAATTATCTTGGAGATTGTACAAGGGCTTCTTTTGATTACCGACGTAGTCGATGGAAAGAAAGCCAGTCTATCTGCGTTTATCTCTTCAATCGTTTTACCTTGATAACAGAATTAGTTAATATGATTCTCACTAATTTCATATGAATGTGCCTTCAGTTAATCGTAATTTTCCGTTGCTCGGTCAAGAAAAGGTTACCATCGATCAATGATTTACTTATACAACGAATACTCTCAAAAAGCCATAATATGTGGAATTTTTTGCTGAGAATTCATCCTTCTCCGCTTAACTTCCATTTCTGTGATAATGTCATTTTAATTCCTTCAAATAATGACAGAGCCGTGTTTTTCTTTTAAAAAGACGACAACAAACAAGTTGCACGAATTTAGGCTAACAAGCGGACATAGCTGATCACAGTGCCTTGCAAAGTTACTATCTCTTCCCAATTCTAGTCTTACACAACTTTCTTGTCTGATTAGACCGCTGTTTTGCGGCTTGATCATACAGTACAATACTAACTCAACATTCAGTCTCGTGGCATTCGCTAGTGTTCTTGTTTAAATACTCACATCTTTCGTAACATCACATAAGGAAAATTCACTTTTGTCAAATGATCAGACCGTCGCCTTGCACACTCACACAGCCACACAGACAGACAGACAGCCTGTCCGTCTCGCTTCCAAAGCAACCTCATCACCAATCACGGATATTCGATCTCGTAGTTTCAGCCATTCCCCTCCGGCAATTATTATATCTTTCCCCCTGGAGTCCTAAGCCGCGGTTTCTCTCTCGGCCTCCTTCATATACTCCTCTTTGATGAGGATGTCAATTCCCCTATTAGCCGAGGACACATGTGAACCAGGGTGTGGTGGGGGGGGGGGAGGGTTAAGGGAGATGGTGGAGGAAGAAGCTACAGTCTGACATCAACAACGTAAGATGAGGCCGAGTGCCATCAGTTAGGTTTCTTGAAGAAAGCCGCTGCTTTCTGGAGTTGGTTTCACTGCATATTGGTCGCTGCTTTGGATGGACAATTCGGACTTTTACGCGCATTTACATTCCACCTGCTTAATACTGTTTTCGCAGCATTAGTTGCTGGTGATACTCGTGAGGATAGTAGCAGCAATTTTAGCCCATGTAGTAATGGCAGAGAATTGACACCTTTAATAGTACACGACAAAACTTAGCACGAACACTAAATAAGTGGTGAGAGAGAGAGAGAGAGAGAGAGAGAGAGAGAGAGAGAGAGAGAGAGAGAGAGAGAGAGAGAGATTGAATACGCAATATTGCAGATACCATAAGCCCTGAGGAAGCATGAACTAAGACCTTCTGGAGAGAAAACTGGAGAACCAACCTCCTTTTGAGCGCGACTACCAAAATGAAAATCTCATCCAAAGGGAAACAATAAGATTGACGACCTTCAGGCGGGAAAAGCTCTACTGAAGGTGGCTTATTGTTCCATAGCTCCCTTTTCCCGCTCCCTTTTCGGTCCTTTTTTTTTCACCCCCTCTTTTTCCGCATCGTCTATCATCAAAACTCCCGGGATCATAAGTGAGGCTCTACAAATCTCATTACTCTCGGGGAAGGACCTTTATTCTAAACACCTCTCCTGACGATACGCAAATAATGGACGCTAGAAACACATCAAAGACCCTTCAGTTCAGATTTAATATTACCTTCAAAGAGGCCGCGAAAATATGCTGTGTTTTCAAAGTCTTGCGAGACTTTTGCATGGTTTATTGGCTGCCTCAGACCTTGTCTTCCACTTTCTCGGAGGGAAAAGGGAGGAAGAAGAAGAAGAAGAAGAAGAAGAAGAAGAAGAAGAAGAAGAAGAAGAAGAAGAAGAAGAAGAAGAAGAAGGTAAGGAAGTAGAAGCGGGGGATGAGAGATTTTCGGTGTAATCGAGCACGTGTCTTATTTTTTTCTTCCTTATTATTCAAAACCCGTCAAATCACGTCAACCGCTATAGTTATTATTTCTCGTCCCACTTTTATTGATTATCCCTCATCCTTTCATCTTCTAGTTCTCTTTTCCCCAATGTAATCAAATACTTAATGCAGGGAAAATCACTGACATTTTCTGCTCATAGAGCTCACTCATCCTCCCTGACGCTCCTTGATGAAAATGAGATCGCTTTAGGAAAATGGGTTTTAATATTATATTAATTTTTGAAACACTAATATATGTTAAAATGAATATAAAGACTTTTTATATATTTATTTGCTAAACATTAACACATGTTAAAATGAATAAAATGGTTGAGTGTAATTGTCATGATTATTAGCAAACAGTTCTTGTTTTACTGTTAAGGCATCTTTGGTAGTTGAAAGATTTTTACGTGATATATCGGACGGGCAGTAATATCTCTAAATCTTTACTGAAAAGGAGGGTAGAAAACCTATTATTGTTTTTTATATCTCTAAACCTTTACCGAAAGGAAAGTAGAAAACCTGTTATTGTTTTTTTTATATCTCTAAACCTTTACCGAAAGGAAGGTAGAAAACCTGTTATTGTTTTTTTTATATCCCTAAACCTTTAACCTGTTATTGTTTTTTTTATCTCTAAACAACAGGTTTATATCTCTAAACCTTTACCGAAAGGAAGGTAGAAAACCTGTTAATCTCTAACCAAAGGAAGGTAGAAAACCTGTTATTGTTTTTTTATATCTCTAAATCTTTTACTGTTTTTTATATCTCTAAAAGAAAGGTAGAAAACCTGTTACTGTTTTTTATATCTCTAAACCTTTACCGAAAGGAAGGTAGACAACCTGTTACTGTTTTTTTATCGCTTTACCAAAAGGAAGGTATATCTCTAAACCTTTACTGAAAGGAAGGTAGAAAACCTGTTATTGTTTTACTTTATATCTCTAAACCTTTACCAAAAAGGTAGACAACAAGTTACTGTTTTTTTATATCTAAACCTTTACCGGAAGGTAGACAACCTGTTACTGTTTTTTTATATCTCTAAACCTTTTTTTACTGAAAGGAAGGTAGACAACCGGTTACTGTTTTTTATATCTCTAAACCTTTACCAAAGGGAAGGTAGACAACCTGTTACTGTTTACTGTTTTATATCTCTAAACCTTTACCGAAAGGAAGGTAGACAACCTGTTACTGTTTTTTTATATCTCTAAACCTTTACCAAAAAGGAAGGTAGACAACCTGTTACTGTTTTTTTATTTATATCTCTAAACCATTACTGAAAAACCTTTACTGGAAGGTAGAAAACCTGTTATTGTTTCCTTATATCTCTAAACCTTTACCAAAAGGAAGGTAGACAACCTGTTACTGTTTTTTTTATATCTCTAAACCTTTACCGAAAGGAAGGTAGAAAACCTGTTATTGTTTTTTTTTATCTCTAAACCTTTACCGAAAGGAAGGTAGACAACCTGTTACTGTTTTTTATCTCTAATATCTCTAAACCTTTTTTATATCTCTAAACCTTTACCGAAAGGAAGGTAGAAAACCTGTTATTGTTTTTTTATATCTCTAAACCTTTACCGAAAGGAAGGTAGACAACCTGTTACTGTTTTTTATATCTCTAAACCTTTACCGAAAGGAAGGTAGACAACCTGTTACTGTTTTTTATATCTCTAAACCTTTACCGAAAGGAAGGTAGACAACCTTTACTGAAAGGAAGGTAGACTTTACCGAAAGTTACTGTTTTTTTATATCTCTAAACCTTTACCGAAAGGAAGGTAGACAACCTGTTACTGTTTTTTATATCTCTAAACCTTTACCGAAAGGAAGGTACTGTTACTGTTTTTATATCAAACCTTTACCGAAAGGAAGGTAGACAACAAGTTACTGTTTTTTTATATCTCTAAACCTTTACCGAAAGGAAGGTAGACAACATGTTACTGTTTTTTTATATCTCTAAACCTTTACCGAAAGGAAGGTAGACAACCTGTTACTGTTTTTTTATATCTCTAAACCTTTACCGAAAGGAAGGTAAGGGAAGGTAGACAACCTGTTACTGTTTTTTTCTCTAAACCTTTATATCTCTAAACCTTTACCGAAAGGAAGGTAGACAACCTGTTACTGTTTTTTTATATCTCTAAACCTTTACCGAAAGGAAGGTAGACAACCGGTTACTGTTTTTTTATATCTCTAAACCTTTACCGAAAGGAAGGTAGACAACCTGTTACTGTTTTTTTATATCTCTAAACCTTTACCGAAAGGAAGGTAGACAACAAGTTACTGTTTTTTTATATCTCTAAACCTTTACCGAAAGGAAGGTAG
Organism: Macrobrachium rosenbergii; assembly: GCF_040412425.1. Lineage (NCBI taxonomy): Eukaryota > Metazoa > Arthropoda > Malacostraca > Decapoda > Palaemonidae > Macrobrachium > Macrobrachium rosenbergii. Next base: position 33,122,338 of record NC_089790.1, read on the forward strand.
ACAACATGTTACTGTTTTTTATATCTCTAAACCTTTACCGAAAGGAAGGTAGACAACCTGTTACTGTTTTTTAAACCTTTATATCTCTAAACCTTTTTTACTCTAAAAAAAGGAAGGTAGAAAACCTGTTATTGTTTTTTTATATCTCTAAACCTTTACCGAAAGGAAGGTTAGATCTCTAAACAAACATGTTACTTACTGTTTTTTATATATCTCTAAACCTTTACCGAAAGGAAGGTAGACAACCGGTTACTGTTTTTTTATATCTCTAAACCTTTACCGAAAGGAAGGTAGACAACAAGTTACTGGTTTTTTTTTACCGCAACAAAAACTAGTATGTGAATAAAAGTGAATCTGAACAAGACCGTTTCATACCCACTCCCTCTAGTTTGAAGAGTTTCAAAGATGGATAAGTAGACAAAATGTGAACTCATGAGATTATACTTGAGAAATAAGTGTCAACTTGAGAATACGTGTCAATAGAGAATTAACACAAATTCATGCAGATTTAATTAATGTATTGATTCTTACTGAAGAAAAATACTTTAAAAAGTGGAGAGACAAACCTCCACAATATTAAAAAAGGTACAGCGAGTTGTTATTTGATTAACGGTTTTAGCTTTTCCACAAATACATTGCTAATCCCAAGGAACAATGCCAGCAATCATATTCTTCGGGAATTTTCTTGTTTCAGTAGCTGAGGCAGAATTGTGGAAAACAATTTTTAAGGTAAAAGTTGAAAGTCCCTGAAAAAACAAATTACGTTTTCAGTTCCTCTGATCTCACTGCGACTGATTTTTACGCACTAACTGTTAGGATGAAGCTGGTAGCCCCAAGCCCATCCCCCATATAAGGTCACGTATGGCACTCACCGGTGGTTGTCCGTTCATGTACTGACTACGTCAAAAGTGACAGTTTTGCCGATCGAAAAACAAACCATGGTTTAAAGAGCATGTTATGGCCTGTAATTCACTGGTGGTCATTCATCGAAGTGCTGACCAAACCTGAGGTGCACAACTTCACAGACTGGGAAGCAAGCAACGTAGAAAAGCGTGGCCTAGATATATGAAATCGCCTGCAAGCCTCAAACAAGGAGCCGTAAGAGGGCTCTCCAGATTTTAAGCCACAGTTTGAAGGGTGAGTTGCGAGTCACATGCCTATCAATGAAAGGTCTTGCACTTATCATTTTTCGAAAAACATTAAACAACGTTTTCTCTCAGCTACAGCACAACAGGAATTCATCGTAGCTTAATTAATGCAGTGTTTGAACACTGGGCTTAACATGACTGAAATATGAGAATAAACAAAATCCTTATTAACAAAATAGCTATTTTCACCTCCCTCTGTCTTTCTAAGCATTTCGATATTGCTTTGATGGCATCTCATAGAAAATGTCTACCAATACTGTATGACCGAACTTTCCATCTTTCAACTGATTTCAGTCTGTAGAAGAAAATCTTCCATCAAATGGAAAACACTTAACTGCAATGAATGCCTTTGCTGAGAAAATTCTCAAGAAAATGAATGTACGGATCGGTTCCAATTTGATGTTCCTTAAGGATGAAATAGATGGTATACCTGAAAGTATGAGTATTTATTAACAACGAAGGGAATTGACTGGGAACTATTTCAAGGTATTTGCTGTTTTTCATCTACACGAAAGTGATCTTCCAATGAAGTAACCTTTTTAAGCCAATAATTTATCATCACCCTCACTAAACACTACACCTTCAGATCGAAAGAGGTAGAGACGCATTCTTAAACCTTAGGCCTGCCTTACCCAATGCAAATTTAAAAGGCAAAAGCTAAATCTTGCCTTCATACACCACTCTGTAGTCTTTTCACCTTCAGTAAACCAGCCATGCTTTCATTGGTAAGTGTAGGTCCTAGTGAGAGTATAAAAGAAAAGAATTTCTCAGAAATCGACATTGGCCCCTCTTGTGAATCTTTCTGTACAAAAAAAATCCTTGAAGCGCCTCACGCTTACTTGATCAGATGGTGTAAAAACATCTGATCACCCATTGAAAAGCATGTACCTTAATCATTAACAGCCGGATGCAATAAATGCCTAGAGAATGCTTCTCCGTTTGTTGGAATGATATCGATGACCCAGTCAGACTCTCTACAGAGGATGGCATATTTAGGGTTCTTAGAAGCAAGCATTAAGAGGAGGACGACAGTATAACTTAGTGTTAAACAAAACCGCCTATGGCGGCTGCAGTCTTGTTTACATACGAGAGTTCCACTACAAGAATGGCAAGGAATTGAAACAGCTGGCTGGACAGAGACTTTTCCTACCTATCTTTGGATAGAGGAAATAAAAATAAGCAAACAAATGTGCGCAGACACAACCATAGCCATATGCTGGAAGAATAACCTACCATTTCTGGCAGCTGTCCTGCTCTAAAGCCTTCAGTCAACATCCCTGGTTTAAGTCTGAATGCAAAATGGCACGCCTCTTGAAACTGAAGACATACCTAACTCCTGCTTTAGTAAAAGTCATTTTATGAGACCCCAAATTAGTAGTACATTATGCCCATACATTCCTTTAATAAAACAAATACTGAAACCCAAGGAATGAAATGATACAGATCAAGTGGCACTCCACTATGAAAAAAAAGGTTTCTAGATCACTACCATGAAACTAACATACTGAGCCTCCCATTGGTTGTGAAGATAAAGGATATGAGTGTAGATGTATTTCTTGATCAATTCCAGTTTCCAGAAGGCTGTAAACTAGAAAAGACACAATATAATTTCTTCTCATGCAGTGAATTTATGTTAAGCATTTACGTGGCCTCAATAAATGAAAAATTCCCTAATAGATGAAAAACATTCCTTAATAATAGCCTAAAAACAGTCTTATCTTTTTACCAAAAAAATCAACGGTGCTTTAAATCCAAAATTCCTAATCTGTAAAACCAAAGACACTGGTACGGATGAATTTGGCGAGGTCAAGGATTCTTATTCTTGGGTGCTCATTGAATAATGCTCATTAAGATACTATCTCCATAATTTCTATAGGTTTTTGACCTGTTTTTAAATTTAAAGCTAGTTTTCGTTTCATTCTGTCCAGGGATTTGTTTTAAATTCCCATTTTACAGATAATATAGCAAACCTACGTATATACATAATCTGCTCCTGATTTATGAAAATCTTTCAGACACTAAAAATGTCTTATGGTTTCTTTATCAGTTTAGGTAACCAATATTGTTTTTGTGATTTCCGAAAGCAAACGACACTAATTTTCACTTCAATAACGGAATTGTAATTTTTTACAAGTATTGCCAAGTACTTGTATAAAATGTATGTCTGCATATGCTTACGGCTGAATTACCATAAAATGATGCTCGCAGAAAGATAATTATAATAACAACTGGAGATCATTATTACCGTAACACAGGTAATTAGTATTTGCATTTTTATGAAAGTGAATATTTACATATAAATATAGCACAAGATGAGAATATTTTTCATTTTAATTCAGCGGTGATCAATTTTCTGCATAATATCGCAGAACTTGGTTAATATTTACGATGCTACAACTGATTAAACGGATGTAAATCATGACAAATTCGGAGTTTCAACTGTTATCTTAATTTCTGAACAATGACATTAACAAAGAGAATGGCTGACTTATTGTTATCTTGCAGAGATTCCCTAGTTCCGTTCTCACAGTACTTGAGAAGACAGTTCTGGAAGACAAAACAGGGGTCTAAAAGTACTCTTGTGCTTCGTTGGAACCAGGGGATCTCGGCAAACTAATGATAATAAGTCAACCATTCTCTTTCTTAAGGTCATTCGTTAAAAAATTAAGGTAACAGTTGAAAATTTGAATCTGTTGTTAGCATTTACAACCGTTTAATCAGTTTTAGCACCATAAACAGTAACCAAGATCCCCGACATGCAGAAAAGAGATCACCATTGAATTTAAAGAAAAATCAACATTGATTTACATAATCATCGCAGAAACATTTCATAAGAAACCCCTTTGGACTGAAGTGCACTAACGTAGCTTTCACGTACGCCTGTAAACGAAGTCGATACAATAAGGCACAAGAAGAGGCCAAAGATTTTCCCTCTGTTTTTCGGAAAGTGGAAAGGAGATACACGGAACCCTGATACTCAAAGCCTCTTCCTCCTCACTGGCTAAGTCAAAGGTAGGCGAGGGACATCCCCTGTGCTGTCCTATGCATTCTTATCAGCTAATTATATGGTAATCCGTCACTGGGCCATGAATACCCAAGTACAAAAGAGAAATACAAGCCTACAGAAGTGAAAAGGTCCTCTTCGAGAGAAGACATTTTTTCTTTTTCGTTTATTTTCTTGTAAATTCAAACCGTAATCTTAGTGTTAAAATGTAGAAGTTTTAGTTAACAAAATACATTTCATAAATTGTTCCCAAAATCACTCCCATATAGTCAGGAATTTACATACTTCAGCGACGTCAAAATGTAGTTACTTCTTCATATAAACTAGAGATGTAATAAAAATTCTACAACCAGCAATAGCCACGTGAAAGGTTACACAAAGATTCGGAGGGTAACGGCTCAGTTAACTTATAAAAATACTCTTTACAATCATTACTATCTAATAATCATTTGTATCTTGGAGACTATCGTTACACTGAGAAGGCCCTTCCCCTACGATATTCCGTGCACTGTTCAGCCAATTCCTGTGAAGGGCGAGTTTTCTATTTTCTTCTATTATATCGCTCTGAATCCCATGAACTTTCTCAATATCGATTCCCTCTCAATAATTCTAGGAAATCTCATGTCCTTAATGGACATCACTGGATGACGCTAGTATTTAAACGGGTGACCAAGAAAGAAAGCAACCTCACCCCGTGATCAATGGTTAGCAACAAGCAACAGACCTTAGGAGATTGGTATGAGAGGCAACACATCAAAATGAGGCCCAAGAAGCCAAATGAGTGCATGACATCTGCAAAAGCCTTCTTGGGAAGGTGGGTCTACTGCTTCCAAAGAATTTAGGCCACATTTTTTTTTACCATCCTTACTGAATCAATGATTGAGTGAGATGCTGTACACCTAATTGCTTTCCACATCATTAAGAAATGAACTCGTTTTGGAATTTCTCTAAAACCTTAGTTAATTGCCAAAACTTAGCTTTTCCTTGTTATTGTTAGATAAACGCTAGAAGTGAATGGTGATTTACATTTGGAGGTGGAGGTTTTTTGAATAAAAAGCGACTGGGCTAATGATTACCTTGACCTTTTCTATTTCTACCTGTTTCCAAATACAGATCCGTCTACAGCAAACGCTTCTTTATTTAAAAGCGTTTATTTATAAACTATATATATATATATATATATATATATATATATATATATATATATATATATATATATATATATATATATATATATATATATATATACACACATACTCGTATATATACATATACATAATATATATATATATAATATATATATATATATATATATATATATATATATATATATATATATATAAAAAACAAAAATTAAAATCTAACATTCAATCAAGCGCCTTCACTTTATTCGTCGAGCGAAATCCCCGAAATCCTTCAACATTCCTCAATTTTCAGTGCGTTGATAACGACTCCAGTCGCCTCAAAAATAAACCCGCATTTCCATCCCCGCCTTCCTCTTCTTGAGCGCCCGAGACGCTACCTTAGGGCAATCACGAATTCAGCCCGCGAGTCGCGCTTCCTTGAGAAAGAAATATGATCGCTGGGTCTTTCTTCTTATTATGAATTCATGTAAGTAGGAATAGCCTTTGCTAAATATGTATGAGGGATTGTGTCTTTTCTCGTAATGACATTTCCTTTCGAAGAAAACGTTCGCGAGAAAATAAATAACTTGGAGGACGATTGAGGCGCTCGAAGATTTTCGCTTCGCCCTGTTGAGGACGCTACGCTAATTGCATGTGCCGTCTCTTTTTATATTCTGTTTCCTTACAGATTTATGAATATATATAAGCAAAGGCATTAATATTCAATTGCTCTGCGTTGTAGACGTGCATGTATTGTACTTAACAGTTTGTATCGAGAAGGGAATTTCTACATCAAGGTATGCATTTTTAAGAATGAGATGTTTCAGGACTGCCCTGCCATTTTTCAAGAGAGAGAGAGAGAGAGAGAGAGAGAGAGAGAGAGAGAGAGAGAGAGAGAGAGAGAGGCTGGATAACTTAAGAAACAGAGGAACGGTGTGTTCTACAATATCTTTAAAAGAAAACTAGTCTTTTTGTCTTTCAGGAAGCAACGGATTTCTGATCATGACACATCGAAAACGTATGCTAGATCCTTCTCTCCTTTGCCTAAGTTACTTCTGTAGCAAAGAAAGCTACGATGCAACTTCCTTGCAGATTCAAGTTACAAAAAACCTAAATCTTCATAAGCTTACTTAAAGGCTGGCATGGTGTACATCAGCTGTAACTTTTCACCGTGAGTATTTTTGGTGCATCGATTCTTTCTGGATTATGCTCAATTTATCTGACAAAACGATAAAGCCAGGTCAATTCTTACTTTACATGATACTATTATTGTTATTAGGTATGGATTTGAATTTTATGGAGCTGCTCCCAAAACTGCATCAGTATCTGTTGCCCGCATGACAAATCCCTTTACGTATTAACTGTAGAGTAACATTACAGTTAAAATATTTTTTGTGTGAATGCCACATAAATATAACGGTCAACGAATGGTAAGTTTTGGAAACGAATCAGTTGAAAAAATATTGTCAGAATCTCCATCATTTTCAATTATCCCATGTATTCAGTGTTTAAAGAGCAGTAATTTAATTTTAAAAATCTAAACCTTGTCATTCATTACTGCAGATAAATCTTTCGGGCCAGCCCTATGAGAGCTAAATAAATAGCTCTGGTTAAACTACTATACAATAATATATATTAATTTCACTTACAACAAACATAACATACTCATGTGGCCTAGTGGAAATAATACTTGTCTCATATTTGAGAAGGCTCAGGTTCAATTATAAGGAGAGGTGAAACGATTTAAGCATGTTCTAATCAACGATTTTGTCACCGTTCACCCAAAAACTGAATTATGGAGGGCATGGAGCTAGCATCATCATTCACAATTAACCTCTAAGAACCGGAGCGCTAACACCTTTTGAGGCCAGCCCTTCTAGAAGAAAAACACCACTCACACACAACACATACTGTACATTCAATATACATACATGCAAACATTTATATATATATATATATATATAT
>NC_089790.1:33132078-33134578 GCF_040412425.1 Macrobrachium rosenbergii
CCCCCCTGTGTCCCATACCCTTCATCCTTTCCCCATAATCGGTATCCCCACACCTCTTTAAATTTTCGTTTGTTGCCAAACAATCAGCGCACGGGGTTTTTGTTTCCATTATAGTTGATCTAAAAATTTTTGGTTATTGTAAATATTTATGTAATGTATTATTTTTGTACTCCTTGAATTCAGTTAAAATCATTTTTGTACTTTAATTTGATTGTATTGCATTTAAACGCATTTATTGTTAATGTTTTTGGATGATACTATTCTGTCCACACCATGTAATAAAACACTAGTACGCAAAGGAAATGTAGTACACTTTGAAGACGTCACGACAAGTGACGGAGCAGCTGTGGTGTTGTGTTCCCAGCAAACGGAACAAAGAGTTATTCTTCGTTTCTTTATCCATCAACTACACTTTGAAGAACGTAGAAGATTCGGAAAGTATTGTGAAACTAATAAAAGTTGATCAACAACAAAAAGCCATTGAATTCAACGAAATCTACATACAGGAAAAACTTTGCCCCAAAAGTATGTATACAGTATATATATATATATATATATATATATATATATATATATATATATATATATATATATATATATATATATATATAGTAAATGAGTAACCTGCATACCAACTGTTATATATATATATATATATATATATATATATATATATATATATATATATATATATATATATATATAACATTATAAGTATACTTACACTGACAAGAAAATGCAATAAATGCTAAAAAATATTTTTAATTCATTCTTAAGAGACTATTAGCATGCAGAAAAATTTCCAATAATTCTCAAAAACGAAAACTAGATTTTCATGTCTTCAAGAGAGATGAATCAAAGTACGAACAGATAAACCTGGCTCAGGTTTATATTGTACAAAACCTCCCAGATATCATTGTATAAAGGAATAATACAATAGGGAACACAACAAAACAACAGATGATGCATCTGTGGTACAGGCAGACGACGTTATCACACAACGCTGGTTTACATCCTTCAAGCTTATAACCTTCCCTCTGGACGACAAACTCAGGACAGACTACCTGAGGAAAATTACAGAGGTCCTGTGAATCAGGACACCAAGACGAGAATAATTTAGTAGTGGCGTTCTTTCCAAGGATATGAAGGAAATACCAAGAGACCCCCAAAACCACAAGGAAGTCATTAGCAGGACTGGTGATAAGGCTGCCTTTATACTATTTATCGTGTCAGGACTAGAAAGAAATAAATCACATCCGTAATGATCGTTGAAAATGTCAACTACGACAAAAGACCTAAACAACAAACTGATGAACAATATAAGCAGGTCGGAAGATGCAGCAAATGTTGTCCAAGAAAATATTAAATTCCCAAGGGTCTATGGTATAATTGTGGAATGATAGGATCCATAAACACATCAATTCTTTTACGGCCATTATCTCTGTTGTCGTGATCCACACAATGTGACCAAGGGGTTTAAAACATATCGGTAAGCTACGTACTTAGAAGCAATTCGTTTCAGTGCTTGAGTAGTTTACGGTATTCCCAAGACGATGGCCCCACAAGATACCATTGATGGACACAGGGACCTGTTTCTATCAGTAAGAAACATGGAACGTTATAAATCTGATGATGCATTTCTAAAGATTCCTGAACGTGTATTTAAGGAAATACTTTTTTTGATAACAAGACATAAATTTTATAACGCAAAGGGGTCTCCTTTGCGTGATGGATGGTGTAACAACGGGATCTGTACCCTGTCCTATTTGCTGACATATATATCCAGCAGTTAATAAGTCTTTTGCAAGGACCTAAAACCTGCCATATTTGCAATATATATTAATATTTTCCTCAACACTTTTAATAATCTTCAGGATCCTGAAGGAGATAAGTATGAAAAAAAAACCTTTTTGCTAATGTGCTTTTATAAGGAAAAGTAAGCTACTTCCTAACGTGGCAGGCAGCCCCGCCATTGTCATATATCATTATCCTAAGCAACTCTTCCAGTGTTCAGTCTTACCTAAATATGTTCTTCCTCTTCCTGGTAACTGGTATCAAAATTGCAAGTGTACACAGATAGCAAAATGTGGACATTCATTACCTACACCATTACTAGTAACAGGACCAGCAAGTAACAGTTAAATTGTAGCACAAAATGAGATTGTTGCAAGTCCAAGGAAGAAATAAAAGCAATATAAAGAATACATCCAAGCGTGGTAAGTCCCTTTGATCTTAAAAAGAGGTCTTTGGTCATCACTATCTCACGGCATCACTGCTAATGATGACACACGCCGTTCATATAGAAGGACCAGATGAGTAATGTCATAAAAATGAACCTTGCAAGTTTAAGTATCTACCTGCATTAGTCGCACTCCCGTAACCTACACAGAAATGTGAAATACCTAAGAAAGCAAAGTGCCATCTTCCAACTTCACAGAGACTCACAACCACATATCAGCAGAACACCTTCACAAATAACCAAAATCAGAAGTTACTAATA
>NC_089790.1:33139578-33172078 GCF_040412425.1 Macrobrachium rosenbergii
ACACGCACATATGTATACAGATATAAACGCATATTTTATAATACATATACATAATAAATAAATAAATATGTATATATATGTGTGTGTGCTTGTGTGTTTATGTCTGTATGCATGTATGTGTTTGTGCGTGAGCACTGGCCTACAAATTAATATAATATATATATATATATATATATATATATATATATATATATATATATATATATATATATATATATATATATATATATATATATATATATATATGTGTGTGTGTGTGTGTGTGTGTGTGTGTGTGTGTGTGTGTGTATGTATACGAGTATTATTTAAAACATGAAAAGGGTTTTCGGATTTCTTAAAAGGATCTATCTTGTATCAAACCCCGATTCGTACGTTGAACACAGTTCAACTTCATGAACAGTCGCTCAAAAGAGATTCGAACCGCTTCAAAGACTTTGATAATGCATTAAACAATGTGTAAGAGAGACAGTCGAACTACTTCAAATGCCATAACGAGACATAATAGTCCCAGAGCTTGAGAGAGTTCGCAGTACCTAACAATAAGTTTAAACACATTCGTGCATCCTGAAGTCATCCAATGTTACTTGTAATTTGTTCACATAATAATAAAATAATAATAATAATAATAATAATAATAATAATAATAATAATAATAATAATAATAATAATAATAATAATAATAATAAATAATAATTTTTCAAATCATCGACTACAGTGCCTTGAGAAAAATAATTTCCAACCGCAACCTTGTAACAGAATTTCGTATGTTATGCCAAAATAGATCACACTCTCATTGACTACAACAAAAAGCCGATAAATCTGCAAACTATATGAAGGCAGCCAGCTATTCAATGACCGATGTGTCACTAGCACTTGAATAAGACTTGTCTTAATATATTCATCTCATTTAGTTGTCGAAAGAATATGCTAAGCCATCGCAAGAAGAAAATTTCAAATGGACCTCCCTTCACTGATGACAATCCTGCCGCTAAAAGAGCCAAGGAATATGATTTGAGTAACACAGAAGGAGACAAACAGTTCTACCTTTTAAAAAGCCTACTCCAAACAGTATTTGCAGCACTGAAAAATTGTACCGACCTTACAATGGAGTTAAAGTGAATACAAGTTCACAGTTAAGGCAGGGTCTGTGTTGTAAAATATTTCTAGAATTACTGTACAACTTATCGAATGATTTGAGGACATGCTGTTACGTACAACGATTATTCGGATTATATCTCGTACAGAAATAGGTATAAGTATTAGATGGAAAAAGGGGTCTATACTGCAAAAATGGGATGGAACAACTTTCCATGTTATTGCACCCAGAAGGTTGAAGGTCTTTTAAGCCACTGAAGCTGCAACGTGCCAAAACTTCGGGTCAATGAAGCCAAAAAGCTAAAAAATGATCGAATAAAACAAAACGTATAAACTTTAAGCCTCATGAGCAGTGGTTCTCATGGCAATAATTAAGGTTCATGAGTAGTGGTTTCCATGGCAGTAATTAAACTTCTTTAGCAGCGGTTTCCATGGCAATAATTAAACTTCTTCAGTAGTGGTTTCCATGGAAACAATTAAGTTCCATGAGTAGTGGGCTCCATGGCAATAATTAAACTTCAATAGCAGCGGTTTCCATGAAAATCATTAAACTTCATTAGTAGTACTTTCCACAGTAATAATTAAAACTTGAATAGTAGTAGTTTCCATGGTAATAATTAAGCTCCATGAGCAGTGGTTTCCACTTAAATAATAAAATTTTCAAAGTAGGAACTTCCCCGGCAATAATTAAAGTTCACGAGTAGTGGTTTCCATGGTAATAATGAAGCTCCAAGAGCAGTGGTTTCATGACAATCATTAAACTTCACTAGTAGTAGTTTCCTTGGCAATAATTAAGCTTTATGATTATTGGTTTTCATGGCAATAATCAAGTTTTATGAGTAGTGGTTTCCATGGCAGTAAGTTAACTTCAGTAGTAGTAGTTTCCATGGAAATAATTAGCTTAGTGAGCAGTGGTTTCCATGCAATATTAAGCTTCTTGAGTAGTGAGCAATTTCGCAAAACTTCAGCATTCCAATTGTTGCAAAATGTGACGATTTAGATTCATAAGAGGTTTTCAAGTTCGTAATTAATCTTCATGGGTAATGGTTTTCATGTGAATAATTAAGCCTTTTGAGTAGTGAACAGTTTGAAAGTGTTTCACTTTTCCATGTAAGCGCACAGTTGGAATTCAGTCATATATGGTTTCCACTGTATAAACTAAACTTCCTGAGTAATGGTTTGCACGTTAATAATGAACCTTACTGAGTGAACATTTTGATAGAATTTCATCTTTTCCATTATTGTAAATTGGGAAATCAGATCATGAGTTATTTCCCTGATTCTAATTAAGTTTCCTGAGTAGGTAACAACTTGAGAGTATTTCAGCTTTTTATTAGTGCAAACTGTATGAATTTAGATTCATAAGTGGTTTCCACGGTAACACAATAATCTTCACGAGAAGGGAAACTTCTGACGGAATTTCAGTATTCCACTCATGTAAACAGTGGAAATTCAGACTGGTATGTAGTTCTCAAGGTAATAATTAATCTAAGAGAGTAGCAAACGCTTTGAGAAAATTAGTTTTTCCATCGGTGTAAACTGGGAATCCATGTTCGTAAGTGGTTTCCGCGATAATAATTAATCATCATGAGAAAGGAACAATGTAAGAGAATTTCAGCTTTTCCATTACAGCAAACTGTTGAAATTCAGATTCTTGAGTGGTTTCAACTACAATAATTCAGCTTCATGAGTAGGGAATTTTGGCTTTCCCATTAATGCTCCATGCGGGAATTCAGAATCGTAAAAGGTTTCCACGGTAATAAATAGTGGACATTTTGACAGAATTCCAGGCTTTCCATTACTAAAACTATGGTTATTTAGATTCATTATCAGCGTTCATAGTAATAACTACCCATGAGTTTTCAAGTTTTCACCATGGAAATTCATATTTTCATGTGGTTTTAAAGCAATATCTAATTTCACAAATTTGAGAGAATTTCAGCTTCCCGTTTATGTACACTGTGGGAATTCAGATATTTTTTTTTTTTTTAGGATTTTCAAACATTAATTAATCCTCATGAGCATTAGAATTCCAGTTTTCCCATTAATGTAAACTAGTGGAATATATATTCACAATGCTCTTTAAAACATGGATATGAAAACTGATTTCTTAACTTTATTGCTGAACCCAAAATAAAAATGAACATAGGAAGAAATATTGGTGGGTTTTCTGTATTCACTGTATATAAACCCAGTACTAGTTCTATGTATTGGACAATCCAAAAAGGGCAGGCACCCATCCCCTCCATTTCCGTAGTTAATTTTAATTATGGTACTATCTCATTCAATTTAACAAAGGAGTTACCTACTTTTTCATTACTTGGCCAAACACACATTATATATGTGGTCAACAATCCTGAACCACCCTGCACACTGCGCGGGATGAGTTTGTTTAATATTTTTCTTTCGAGAAATTGCATATACAAATTAATTAAAACACTGGATAAATAGGGTTACCCATTGCCATACCATAATTCTGAGTAAAATTTCCCGCTGAATTGAAATTTACGTTCTTTTACACAAATTTACATAAATAAATTCTATTAGTGTGTGCTTGGGAAATGGTGTATTCAGTTGTCTGTTCTCTAACGTATCCGCTAACAACTCCAGCATAATGCTAATAGGTACCTTTGTGAATAATGAAGTCACGTCAAAACTCACTAGCCTGGATTCTCTAACAACCTGTACATTATTTAGTTTATTTGTTGAATGAATCAGTACCATAAATAAAATTCACAATGAAAATGGAATAGGAAGATTGCCTACCCTTTTTGGATTGTCTAATAAATAGAGCTATTAATGCCTGTGTTCATTTTTATTCTGGTCTCAGCGATAAAGTTAAGAAATCAGTTTTCATATCCACATTTTTAAGAGCAATACGTATACGTACCCCAGTTACACTGATAATGCCATAGGTATGATTAGGAATGTGGGAATGAAATTTAAATATCCTGCCTCTGCATTAGACAATGGATTAAATGCAGCAAAAAGACATTTTAAGACGAAAAAGAAACTTATAACACAAAAACCTGCTTGGACTGCATATAATAATAATTTTCAAAGATATTCCCCACCTACTTAGGAATTTTGGAGTTAACGTAGCGTTAAAGAAAAATACAACAATGAACATGTACTTATACTGTATAGAACTCTCTCGACAACATTATAGGATGTGTAAACCGAATTCCATGTAAGTCTTGTGATAACATTTATATCGGCCAAACTGGAAAAACAATGGAAAATAGAATAGAACTGCACAAAAGAGCGCAATTTTTGTACGTTAGGGAAAACAGGACCGAAAAAAGATAGTTTATGCTAATGATGCACTGGAAAGAAACATCATCGAGTCTTTAGAGAAGAAAGTTTTTCTATGAGCATGAACATCAGTCAAGGCATGTAGAAACTCTAACCACTGATTTTAAAAGAAATGTGCTAGATGTTCATACTTGTAAGGAAGATGAGAGACTAACAAGGCAGGACTTTGTAACAATTTGACCTGTCAAAACACCTCCAGCCTTCAAAACAAATACAAATTGGATCCCGAAAGTTGTAAGTTCCTATGTACTGTCTTGCCAGCAAATGTATGCTGAATTTTTATCACTTTGTACCAGTCCTCTGAAGATGGTTTAGCAATAAAGCTTACTTTGTTCAGGATTTACAACCCTTTTTTATTTCTTCCCTGAGGTGTTTGACACAGGCATACAAACATACATACATACATACATACATACATACATACATATATATATATATATACATACATATATATATATATATATATATATATATATATATATATATATATACATATGGTGTGTGTGTGTTTATCCACTATGAACATGCATATGCACATTGGAAATTCATAACCAAACATCCGAGTACACGTAACTGAAGCCATTAATTTTTCCTTTACTTTAGCACGTTCAGATTTAATTTGTATCAACCAAAATACATAGTAATTCAACAAGAAACAGCAAAAACAGAGCAACAAAAATCATCCGTATAAAATCAGAAATACAAAAACAAAAACTATGTAGATGTAATTTGTGTATATTTAGTCTCGGTTTGGAACATGCAAACAACGTGTAGTTTAGAGGTAAACATAAGTAAACACTGTGCGTATGGCGACCACATCATTTCATAACACATTCCATCGCATAAAAGGTACAACACAACAAAAAACCTGAAAATTATAATGCTGGGCCGCGCAATTAGCGAGCTTAAAAATGTATCGATATATTTTTTCTATTTATTTATTTTGATGCTTCTACATTTCCTTCATCGCTGCATGATTTTTCGGGAATTATTTGCGGTAACTTGATATTTATTTCATATGAAGGTTCCAGTTACATTTTCCTTTTAAATTTTCCATATAATACCCGTTCGATTCATCCTTTAATTGGCATGGTATTTTGCTGTCGGTTGTTCACCGTGCGGTGGCTTTATTTTAGCGTTTATTGTTTATGGCGGAGTATTGTATCCCACGCGGAGCTTCCATTGGAATTCGCCCGCTTTTCCCATTGTTTCGATTTAACCCCGCTGTTCGTTTCCCTCCCAGACGCGCAGAATTGCTCCGCTCGGCTGTCGGTTGGTCCGCACGCTTCTGTTTCCTTGTCTGTCCGTACGTCTGTCCAGTTGCTACTGGAGGAATTATACAGCTTGATATTGTTCCTCTGGCTATCTGTCTGCCTGTCAATTCACTGAGAATAATTCTGTTTGACTGCCGGTTGGTTAGTATGCTTTTGTTTCCTTGTCTGTCATACGGTACATCTGTCAAGTTGCTAAGAATTTTACTTGATATTGTTCTTCTGGCTGTCTCTGTCAATCCACTGAGAATAATTCCGTTTGATTGTCGGGTGGTCCGTATGCCTGACAGCCAGTCTTTTATTCCGCCCGATGTTGCTCCTTTGACTGTCTGTCAATTCCCACAAAATAATTCTGTTTGACAGTCGTTTTGTCCGAGTGTTTTCCTTGCAAGTCTATCAGTTCACTGAGAACAGTTCTGTCTGACTGTTGCTTTGTCACTGTACTTTCTATATCCTTGCCTATCTGTCTGTCTTCCGATCAATTATTCATTTAGAATATTCGATGGTCCATATGCTTAAGCTTGCGTGTTTGTCTGTCGATTCACTGATAATTATTCTGTTTGAATGTCAGCCTGTTTTTCATTGCCTGTCTGTCAAGTTACAGAAACTATTCTGTTTGTTGGTTTGACCATATACTCCTCTTACCTGACTGTCTATATTTCTTCAAGGAAAGTTTTTGGATAATTCATAATATGGAAGAGTCGGTTTTATAATGGCTATCATTACTATTTTGTTATCGTTACTGTTTTCTCACTGCAACACTTGTTTTTATGGTGTTTCGCAAAAGATTTTGTATAAAAACCACTTTGCGCAGTTGAATGAATACTTCGACCAGTTTAGTTGTCTGTGGTTTTTAAAACAACGTAAGTGTCCCTGATGATATTGTGGTATAATTAATGATACATTTAAGAATAACTGTTCGGATATCGCTCTGTGTATATGTCCATTACTCATGACCTATCTGCCCGTCATAGCGTTACAACTGTCGAATAGTCTGAAGAGAGGTTTTGCAGAGAATGTTGCTAACAATTTATTCCAGGCCATCCAGTGCCAGGAGGCGGCCAGGGCGGCCAGGTGCGTTCTTAAAATACCACTCTATCAAGCTCAGGAATCCTTAGTATGTATGTCACTCATTTCGTAAAAAACTTCATGAACTGTTCTTTTCAAGTCCGAATTTCTGTTGAGATCTATATCTGTCAGCCATCAATGCCTACAATGATTAAAATCTTCTTTTATGATATCTTACTTTTTCCTTAGAATATGCTAGGTACTTCTTATTCTGCTTAAATAATTACATCGCTCCTATCAAAACCGATTTATCAGTCTTTAACTTGGTAAACTTTATCGACATAGTCTCTTGGACCATGAGGGGTTGAAGAGACCTAGGCTCTCAGTTTAGAAGTGGAAAAGGAAAGTGAGTGCAGTTAGCAGTACACGAGTAAAGAATGAGCAGACCAATTTGGTCGTTTTGTAGCCACTTAAGGAATGAGCCATTTTCCTGTCTTGATATGATGTGGGTTTTTGAACTAGTTAGTTTTGCAAATATGCAGGACAGCCTCCGTTTTTTCAACCGATGTCTCATCAAATATTTCTTACGTAGTTTATTTTACATAGTCTTATATTTAAACTGTTTGTCCATTCAATTATATTTCACGATTGGCAAGATTTTCATGAAATTCAATTAATTTTCATAACGTGCTTCAAGGAACACGAGCAAATATTAAGTCATATCTTTAAAAAGGAACGAATCATCGTTTTAAAGGTCTGTAATTTCATAAAGCACTGAAACACTGAACACCATTTCAGTGTCACTTTTATAAGCAGCACGGCTTAATCCTATCTTATTCTAATGCACACTTGAGAACTATGGAAGGCTGTTTTGCAAGACAGTGGGAATTCGGCCCTGTTAAAGAATGT
Organism: Macrobrachium rosenbergii; assembly: GCF_040412425.1. Taxonomy (NCBI): domain Eukaryota; kingdom Metazoa; phylum Arthropoda; class Malacostraca; order Decapoda; family Palaemonidae; genus Macrobrachium; species Macrobrachium rosenbergii. The sequence continues at coordinate 33,147,177 of NC_089790.1, forward strand.
TTGAACAATAATAATAATAATAACAATAACAATAATATTCAACAGTTCTGAACTACGAACACACAATTTCCATGATAATAAATACTGCATGGATGCCTAAGCACTTAATGTTAATGACAAAATATAAAAACATGAAAAGAAACGTTTTCGTTGCTTCGAATACCAACAGAGGCACAGTCTTGCTTGGATGGTAAACGATCTTTTATCAAGAAAACTGAATCGGATGAACCAGACAGCGTAAGAGGATACACTTAGAAAAGTTTGTTTGGACTTACAGGGCCTGTGGAAAATTTAATGCAACCCTGCTGAATCAGATGATGTGATTTTGACCACTGACATTCATGTCGGGAAACCCATTCAACAACTCTAGGCATATGAATCTGATTTCCACAATTACAGATGATTTAATGGGAGTACACAAGATATGATTCCATAACGTTAAGTGATTCAAATATAAGCACTTAAACTCAATCCCACAGATGAGAATCAGCGACGATGTTATACAGTGAAAGCAGTTGTATTTCGTGATATCCAAAGAAACTGAAGATTCCCCTAAATGACAACTTCAACTCATACCCTCAATTTTTCTGTATAAAGTAACAGACAAAAATAATCCACACATGCCAATCGAAGACTCTTGAAGGAAATATTTTAAACCTGTCTTGGATCCCCTAAATAATTTGTCACACACGAATGCCTATTACCTGTAGCTGGTATCTTATTACAAGAGATACTCCTTTAGCTTTTGAGCCGGATAGATGCCCCACTGCCGTACAACCAACTTGACCGTAGGAAAAAGAGACGTTTTTTAGAAGAAGTGAGTATTCGCCCGTGTTTGTCAATTACTAGAAAATATCCCACGACCACTTAAAAGACCTGTTACACGTTTCGCTGGATACATGAGTGTGTATACACAGATGGCAAAGGACACATTTCCTAGTGTATAAAGGTCATCTACCTCTTTTGTGCACGTGGCTAATTCACATCAGAGTTTGTACTTCAATGCATTATTGATTTAATTTGGTTCCCCCTTTTAGGTTCCTTTCAAAGTGAAATTCTGTGAGGTTTCAACTACGATCTGACTTCCTCTATACGGAAATAGTATAAAGAAAAATACCCTGCTTGTACATACAAAGTGTTAAACAAAACAAAGACGTGGAAGCAGTCATGATTAGTAAAAATGACGGTGAAATCTTACAAAACGCATAAAAGAGTAACATCACATCGAGTTCTATTTTAGTGAAGCCTTCGTTACATGAGTTGACCTCCTTTCAAAACCATGGCAGCCTTAAACTCAAAGGCTTCAGATTTTCCACCCACTCCAGCACTTTCATAGTAAGTGCCGATCATAGTTACATTCCCCAAACATCACTGACGTATCCCTTTACATATATTTCACCAAACATCCTTCAACAGGATGGAAGTGATACTTCCCCTTTTGCCGAGGCAGACCTGGACCGTGTTCCCGAGTCCCAGATCCACGCCACTCCTGACGCCATGGGTGTAATAATGGATTTGCCAGTTCCATTACATTGCAAATAAGGATGATTAGGCGCCCACGTCTCCGTGATTGCGGCAGGTCTTATCACGGCCGAATGGAAACCCCGATGTTATTGATACTCGATGTGGTTGTTATTGGAGATGCGCAGGGGAGTCCGAAAGAGATTTTTATTTCGTTTTGTGGATTCCTGCTATACACGAATCGACACAATATACATGAAAAGTTTCTAAACAATTAGATTTTCCGACAGCTGAGTAAACATATAAATAAAGAAATGATAGTAGGGTTCTTGAAATAATAAATACATAACTAAGCAAATAAATAAAATATACAGTATTTCAGTGTTTCTGGGTCAACACATCATAAAATTCTAATCAGTATTATAACAGAAAAGTAGCGTCATGGTTGTAGATAATACTCTCTCGAGATAAGACTTCTTTTATTACACGGACACATCACTGTTTACTACAAAAGCTCTTTATCAACTACGTAATTTCAATAAAAGTTTTATGAGACTCTGAGACTGAGAGAAATGAAGCCTGAAGGAGAACTTATTCCTAGAAACCTAAAATGGAACACTATGCAACTGGCACTGGAAATGTTAAAGGGGCTAGACTAAAATTTGACGGAAAAGTTTTAGATACATGAAGTAAATGAAAATAAAAGGTCATATACAACTGGCAAAGGAACACAGAATGTCAGAGAGGTCTTACATAAAGGGAAATGTACTGACAATTAAACATTATTTATATATATATATATATATATATATATATATATATATATATATATATATATATATATATATATATATATAATATTTTTATGTATTTATATACACATATATATTATTTATAAATATATGTGTATAAATACATATATATATACCTCCATATATATCCAGCTTTCATTTTCTAATTTCCTTTACTTTCTTTAATTTTCTTCAATTCTTTTATTAGTTTCCCTTTTAATTTTCGCTTACGTCTTGTACTTTAGGTTACTGACATTCTCTCTCTCTCTCTCTCTCTCTCTCTCTCTCTCTCTCTCTCTCTCTCTCTCTCTCTCTCTCTCTCTCTCTCTCTCTCTATATATATATATATATATATATATATATATATATATATATATATATATATATATATATATATATATGTACACATATACGTATATAAATCTATATATATGTACACATATACGTATATAAATCTATATATATATATACAGTATATACATATATACAGTATGTATATATACATATATATACACATATGTATATATAAATATATATATATATCTATATATATATATATATATATATATATATATATATATAAATGATGATTATTATCACTTTTAGATACATATATATATATATATATATATATATATATATATATATATATATATATATATATATATATATATATATAAATTGATATATATATATATATATATATATATATATATATATATATATATATATATATATATATATATATATATATATATATATATATATATATATATCGAGAGAGAAAATGTCAGTAACCTAAAGTACAAGACGTAAGCGAAAATCAAAAGGGAAACTAATAAAAGAATCCCAGAAAGTTAAAGAAAGTAAAGGAAATAAGGAAACGAAAGCTGGAGACCCAACAGACAGAAGAAAGTAAGAGCGACGCGGTTTAAAGGGGGTGAAAATATGCACCGAGTCGTATAAAGCCTACGTATGTTAATTCTGTCTCGCGTATTGGCTGATAACCATCAGGCCAGAGACAGCTCACCGGAGCGAAGGAAAATATTGAAATGATCCACATGAGAAAAAAGAAAACTGATAAAAGACCACGTTTTTTCTTGCCTTTTCATCACTGGATCAGAGAGAGGGGGCGGGGTGTTAGGAGAGTGAGTGAAGGTACATTTAAAAGAAATTGATGCAATCGATAAATAAAAAAAAATTCTGACATTCACAGCCTTTCAAGTAATTTCGAAGATTATGAATTCAGTTCATACACACTCTTCCAATAACTGTTGTACCACTAATAAAGATACCTGGAATCAAAGCGCATTAAAGAAAAAAATATAATATATGGTTTATTTGACTACGGATAAGTTAATCGCTCTTTATCAAATCACGACGATGTGAGAAAATGACACATGTCAGATCTTTATTTACTCCAGTCCCCGCCTCCCCTTCTAACTATGAAAGGAACTTGATGAAGGAAGAGAAAGTTCAGTTCTCATTCAACTCTGATTCTAATTCACGTTTTTCTTTCTTAATAGGAAAACCCAACAAGAAAATTCGGATTCCTAATATCACAGGAACAATTGTTCAGTACCTAAATGTCTTTAATACCCATCTATGGAATACCCAATTTAACGGATTTGTCATATTTTTTCTCACAAAAGGTTCATGATGCCAAATTTAGGTTTCATGGGAAGTTTTGGTGGGTGATTGACAAAAGTACAGAAAGGAATAAAGCTCTCTAAAATGTCCTGATCAGCAAAGCTGTCCGGTAGAACAGCTCTATCTATACGAATTTTAGTACGAATTTGTAGTTCGGGAGAGATAGGATGTGTCTCGGGTTAACGCGCGTGACTTGGTAAAACTACCAAAAGTTGATGGAACTTGCAACGTATCTTTAGGCTGTGTGGTGGAAGCCACATGGGCTACAAAGAGACAAGTTAAACAGTACATTGTACATTGTAAAAGTACACTGTAAACAGGGTAAGCAATATTCTCGATTGGGTCACTAAGATTATGGATATCGAAGGAAACAGAAACGGGAGACAGAACAACTCCTGTTACCTCGAGAATTCAAGCTACATGAAGGAAGCCTGGCTATTATGCCGAGACCTTATCCATGTCTCGTGCCAATATCAAAAGCAACTATAAAAGATTTCTTGAACTCAGCTGAATTTAGAGCATATTGCCGATTCATGTAATATGGAAGTGTATTCTGATTCTCCCATTCCAATGTTTCCTCTCTAGTTCTTTCCATTCAGTGTTTTCACAGATGGATGGATGGGTGTATGATATTTAGGGCAAAAGCCCAGGCACTGGGGCCAAGAAGGCCATTCAGCGCCGTAATGAAGAGAAAATAAATTATGTTAAGGTTATGAATTCACGAAGGAAATGATTAATAAATAAAATGAAGTGATGTGACCAATAAATAAAGGTATGAAGTTTAATGAATGATGCAACATAATAAAAAATTTATTGTCATTAAAATTCAAGATAATCCTCTCTAAGTTTGTACTAAGTTGCATGATGAAGTCTATCGCCTAGTTTTGTTAGCGTTGATGAAATGCTCGTCCGTTACCTTAAGCGTAGCATTACTTGCCTGAGACGGTATAATTCACTAAGAATATAGCATCATTCTAGCGCTCAAGCTTATTGGAACAGAAAAAACCCAGCTGGAAAAGACATATATTCAATCACTATAGAACAGCTGAGAATAATGAAATATCACTTAACCTACTTATTATTGAGAATAATGAAATATCACTTAACCTACTTATTATTGAAAATAATGAAATATCACTTAACCTACTTATTATTTTTAATCACTGTTTATTCGTGAAGGGTCGAGCTTCTATCTTCTAAGTTTTCAGGTGCATCCCTGAAATTTATTAATGTGTAAAGAAAAGCGACCAATTCAGAAATGTATATTTGCATACTAGTTTACCTGAAAAAGCATAAGGGATAACAGTGAAACTATCAGTACTAAAAGCTAAGTGATTATGGTTACTAACGCAAAATGGTAGGCCATTAGTATAACACATCATAAAAATATAATATTCAAACACCGTTCGAAGGTTTTTCCTGATGAGAGAGGGCACTTTTATTGTAAAAGGAATAATAACCAACCTCACCTCAGTTCAAACTAAAGTGGATAGTAGAAATAACCCAGTTCTTCATTGGAGGGGTGGGTAGAGCTCTCGGCTAGCACGCTGTTGGCCCAGCGTTCGACTCTCCGACCGGCCAATGAAGAATTGGAGGAATTTATGTCTGATGATAGAAATTCATTTCTCGTCATAATGTGGTTCGGATTCCACAATAAGCTGTAGGTCCCGTTGCTAGGTAACCAGTTGGGTCTTAGCCACGTAAAATAAGTCTAATCCTTCGGGCCAGCCCTAGGAGAGCTGTTAATTAGCTCAGTGGTCCGGTAAAACTAAGATATACTTAGTATAAATAACCTGAAATCATGACGAAGAGATCCACAGGTGAAATTATTTATGAGAACATCACCAGCCTGCTCTGAATTTAACTGTTTATTTAAATGATCTTGTCTTCAATTAAAGTATTAACTAATGAATCAAGAATTTGTTAAGCACGTTTGCTCAATAATTTTGGATCATTAATTTCACTAGATATCATAATTGCCTCCATTAACACCATTCCTTTTTTCCACTGCAGTTTCTCATGATATCTGTACACCTGGTCCGGATCACCACCGGTCCGAATATATCGTAAGCACATTTCCGTCCGCACACTGTATCAAAAGCAGACCAAACATCGACAGTAAATCAGCGCACTTTGGCTCAAATGCCCAAATTGTCAACCAGACAGAGAGAGCTGGGGAGAGTTCATACCAACATAAAAACATGCTCAAGTATATTCCTAAACTGCACAAGTCTGCACCACAGAGAGAGAGAGAGAGAGAGAGAGAGAGAGAGAGAGAGAGAGAGAGAGAGAGAGAGAGAGAGAGAGAGAGAGAGAGAGAGTTATACCTCAACAGTACTCCCGTCATTCTGGTCAAGGAGCAAAACAAAACAATTTGTTGGAAATAGCTACTTGAAAAACTACATTTAACACTTTAACTGAGTTCTTCAAAAATTTCTCAAAACATTTTATACAATTAACACTTACTGGAAATTACAATTAACACTTACTGGAAAATACTAGAAATAAGTTATTCGCTTTTACACGGAAGTTAGCCGAAAAAGAATTATGAGATATTTTTCAGCAATTTTCTCAAATTTTATTTCGCTGCCTTAATTCTCTGTCTGATAAGCTGAAATGTTTAACTCTGCGAAAGCTGCAATGAATAATAAAAGCTTCATTAATACACATCTGTTAAACTTCCGCTTCGTAATGTTGGTAACGATCTAAATGCTAATGTTATCGAGTAGAATAAAATAGAATAGAATATAGGATTTAGGCCAAAAGCCAAGCGCTGGGACCTATGATGTCATTCAGCGCTGAAAGGGAAATTGACAGTAAGGAGGTTTGAAAGGTGTAACAGGAGGAAAACCTCGCAGTTGTACTATGGAACAATTGTTGGAGAAGGTGGAAAGTCACAAGGTAGAAAGAGAATATGAATGGAGGTACACTGAAAGGATTAAGAGATGTTGCAGCTAGGGGCCGAAGGGACGCTGCACAGACCTTTAATTAAGTGATGTCTACAGTGCACAGCGTGAGGTGCACTGACGGGGCACTACCAACTACGGGGTTCATTGTTATTAGTAAGAATTCCATTGCTTTTTTTTCAACTTTAATTTGTGTTTCTGTCATTATTACGTTATCATTACAAATGCATTATAATTCACGAAAATGCTTCAGCAGAAATTACTGTTAAAAAGTTACTTATGAAATTACTAAAATACCACAAAAAAGGAGAGCCCAAATATTAATCATAACAATTTATAGTTTAAAAAATTACAAATGCAATGAGGGAAAAACAAAATTAATGATACGAATTCGTTTTGAAAATACAGAACAGAACATCTTAACGGTTTTTCCGGATGTCATTACTCAAAACGATAACGAGACAATTGCAAAAGACCCTTTTAAGAATATTAAAACTACTTTTACCCGAAATACTAAAAAACAACGAAAGGTATAAACATAATACTAAGCTTAGAAAGAGGAAATAAGTCCTATATGTTACCGACATAATGTAACAAATAAAAAAAATAGTAAAATTCAAAAAAAAAAAAAAGGGAAAATAAACATTAGGCAATATAGATTTTTGTCATCACTGATCCTTGCTAATACATACAATAAAGATAGCAATCAAATATCAGATTAAAAACTGAGGAAAAACTTAAAGGAAAAAGTCGTAAAAAATACTGCTGCTAAAGTTGTCATTGACCCCAGCTGACAAATGCAAAAATCCTAATTGCAACCACTCCACACCCATTTGGATTTCGCTGCGTGCGATCCCCTTAAAATCCTTGCGCAAACAGAGTTAAGTGGAAGGTTTCCAATCCTATTTTGAATCTCCGAAAATGAGAGAGCCAGAGAGATAAAGAGCATCAGATATGTAGAATTTCCCGTTTTCAACCCTCTTAATATTTTTAATTTATTTCACTTTTGATTTTGGAAAATGTCCCCGAGATTCATCGAGAGCAGGATTTCGCGTTGTTAGCAGGAACTGGTGGGAAAATCCACAGGGATTTTCCCCTAAGCTGTCAGAGGGATTTTGTTGAATAAAATGATCGCCGAGAGGGAACGACTGAATGATCGTTAGGAGTTGATTGGAAGGAAAAGTTAGGTTAGCAGAGAGGAACGAGACGCTATCGATTTCCACGACGTTTCATGTTGTTACGCCAGGTCGTTGTAAGGATAAATCAATTAGCGCTTGGTACTGTCATATCAAGGACGCAACCTTAATGCGTGGAAGATCCGAAAGACAGCAAGCAGGATACATGGATGGAAAAATGAACTGAATACTGAATAAATATGAATCCTTCTGTTCATCAAGAAAACAGATAGGACAGTGATAGATGCAAACTGAATTTGGGGGCAGCCTCTCAAACCCTACAGCGCCTCTACTGATCTGAGCCGTGAATTACTGTATGTATATGGGAGTTATTTAGGTGTGGTAAGAGCCACAATGCCAATACTCTCTGGAACTAACTTTTCTTACGGAAAAAGGCGCGTCACATTATATATATATATATATATATATATATATATATATATATATATATATATATATATATATATATATATATATATATATATATATATATATATATATATATATATATATATATATATATATATATGTATCAGACACAAGTAGTCACATGAGAAATGAGTGAGCGAGCCAAGCCTTTTCCTCCGACTCCGTTATTTCCTTTTCGTTCTTTTAAAGTAACTAACTATTTTACTCTACGTAAGCCACAGCAATTAAACGGGTTCAGTAGTAATCTAATACACTCATCGTTCGTTAGATACAATGGTTAGCATCCCAATAAACTTAGTTCATTGTCTTAATTCCAATTTGTCAATAAGGTCCGCACATTTCCCAAATCCAAACATAATACTTTTTAACCATATTAAAACTTCATGTGTTATATAGCATAACTATGGTGCTAATTCTAACTCTGTCAGTATAAAATATTCAAACGTTTTCAGATTTCAAACCATTTAGATAGCTATAACCTCGCGCTCTTGAATATTGATTCAAGGAGATAAAATCTGCACTGCATTCCTGTGACGTTAAAATAGTTTTCATTTGCAGTCTTATCTTCGCTTTTCAGTGTGCATTAAAATTTACTAGGAGACATTAAACAAAAACGTACACTCCTCGGTAATCTTTTTATCTTGGTTGATGGTTTCCCTTTACCTTGATAACCTTACTCGCGGTTACATTATCCAAAAATTGACACACTTGATGACACATTTTAAAGTCTTTCACTAATTCTCCAGTTTGTTTTCTTTAGTCCCAATCAGCACTACATCATTCACAGAAGTTAGCCACTTCACATTCCATTCACAATTCAATCCTCAGTTTTTCTCGTACATCTACTCTATTGCATCGTTACACTCAAGATGTTAAGCAGCATGGAGAAATGAAAAACACACGCACGCACACTTGTATAATATAGTATAGTATATATTATATATATACGTATATTATAAAACAATTGGCAGCAAGCGATATTCGGATAGGAAATAGTGGTTGATGAACAAAAGCAAAAATTGACAAAACAAATGAAGAAGCGACAATTATAAAAAAAAATCTTACATGAGATGGAAATTAAAACTTCTGCCACAGGATTCAAGTTCAAAATTGCTGGTAGAAGAAAAGAACTTTTTCTCATTTTTAAAATACAAGTTTCAAAATACACCCAATAATGAGTGTGACAAACCAATTTACTCTGAACAAATGACTTATAGAGAATTTGTTTATCCGAAGTTCAGAACAGTCTAATCAATGTAACACAAATGCTCCATTAACTGAAAATTGCTAATAAGATGGAAAACACTTGTGAACGTGAATTTTCATAACTGCATAATTACACACAAATTATATATATATATATATATATATATATATATATATATATATATATATATATATATATATATATATATATATATGAATATATCAACTTCAACAACTTTTCTTAGCAGCTGTTGGCTCCAGACAGAAAACAACACAGTAATCACTTCCACGTTTGTACGTCAACTGCTGAACTATAGAGGAACCCCTTGTAATATATAGTACAACTTACACGAATAGCTGAAGCTCTATACATCTCCACAGAAGGCTCATTAGCAGTACATCAGAACCCCATACAACCACTGCAAGATTCATGTCTACCTTGCACACACGCATAATCTCGAACTTACTGATATCAAGGCCCTTCCTTTCCCTACCAATTTCATACCCTCTATCCGAACCTTTCTAAAGCTGTCTTTTCTCCTCCAATGAACTACATTCTGAATCATGAGCTCTACACCAAAACATAATCGTCCACTCTTTATACATGACCAAATCGTCTTAAAATAGTCTAATCCATCCTGTCACCTAAAGGTTTCACCACTTCTATAAATATTCACATTCCACGATCTGTCGAGGAGTTCACTTCAATAACTTCAACCCTTTTTATGTACAGTCTCATTCAGTATCTACACTTCACTAACAATCCCTTCATACTACCCAATTAGCTCCCATAGACAATTCAAGTCTCTGCCCTAGCTTTTGTATGCACCTTGCTACCTTTTTTCGTTCACCTGTTTGGTAACTCACCTCTTCTGTCAGCCAAATGTCATTGGTTATATTCACAACAAATACTTGGAAGTCAGCTGTTTCCACGATTCCACCACACATATTAATAAGTACAGCCTATTTACCTGCTTTCCATTTACTCTCATATTATACCTGACCACATTTTCTCTTCACTTTCACCAATCATTCTGGTATCACTGCATACATGCCATGGCTGTGCACAAACATCTACCGCCATTACTCCATCCTTAAAAGATACTGCACACCCACAGAATGACCATTTATCACCTTATTTTAAATGAAATATCAAAGGCCCAATCATTGGAAGGGAATCGATTATTTTTAGTTTGTTGAGATTTTAAACGCTTCAGAGCGTGGACAGTTCTAGCTTCAGCACGAATGGGTACAAAGCTATGAGACAATAGGTATTTATATACATGATCTGTGGGCAAGGCTCATAGCTGACCAATCTGCATTTGAAATAGGGATTAATGGGAATAATGAGCCAAAACACAGACATCAGTGGTATGGGAGGAATAGTAACACTATTCGCTACCGTGGTGCTGACCAATCAGTGCGACTTCCGATACATGATGCACCTGGAGCATGTGATGGGAGTTGTCGCTCCCGACTGATTCCAAGAATTCGGGGAGAAGAGGAAGCTGTAGCGAAAATGTACGGACAGTGACAAGATAATTTTTTCTGGTATCTTACCGTCACCCATTATGCTTATTTTCCAATACCTATATTAATCAACTTCTTCCAGTCTTCCATCATCCATATTATTAATGATACCTATCTATTTATCTATCTATCTATCTATCTATCTATCTATATATATATATATATATATATATATATATATATATATATATATATATATATATATATATATATATATATATATATATATATATAATACACACACACACCCATATATATATATATATATATATATATATATATATATATATATATATATATCATTATCTTATAGCTTTCGATTGTGATTTTGGTATACATACTAAAATATATTTCTTTACAACTGTATTTTGGTAGTAAATTCGGTGATTTTGACAAGCAGCTATTTTTCCCATTGAAGTGATAATTCGACAAGATTTTGTTACACGCACTAACTGATCTAAGTCAACAGGCGTACAAGGACCTAATCTAACCTAACTTGAGGTTTACACCAATTACGTTCTTCACTGTCATGACAACGTGCAACAATAAAGGTTCTCCTAAATATTTACAGAGTACTGGAGGCATCCATCTTTAGTAAACAATTTTCAAAATTATAGTCTATTCAAGGGAGTGATTTTAAAAATCCATTCAGGAAAACTCATTACCTGGCTTGATTTGGTGATCAAGTATGAATGAGAGGTGATATATTACTCTGGAGTGCAGAAGTGCCAGGGGAAAAAGGGAGATAAAGAATTTATAGAAATAGAGGGTCAGTTCTACTGTCTATTTGTACGACACAAAATCCATGCCTCTTTTTTTCGAGCTCAAAAAGCCTATTTTTCGGCATCTAAAATCTCCTAACCGTGGGTAACTTCCATTACTCCTATATTTCACAAAATCTGTGAGAATTATAAGAGTGGCTAATCCGATCCCGATGCTTTGATATTAAATCTTAATTCAGCAATATCAAATCCTAATTCCCTCCGCTTTTAATCACCGCCTGTTTAATGGAAATTGCTCCCCGGATGGTAATTAAACTTCCAATTACCCTCAAAACTTTCCTTAAGTGTGACGTAAGATGGGATATATTACTTAGCGGCCGGTTCTTATTAAACATGTTCAGACCCTATTACCCTCCGTTCCGGCACCCGATCTTTGTGTATTTTTCATCTGTGCTTACTCGCACATTTTACCATTTTCCCGGATTTTACGAACCTGATAACGCATTCCATTCGCCATACGAATGGCGGGTAAAGTCTTGCATCAGTGAAAGGAGATGCAAACTATTCTGTGGCCATCTGTGGTCATGAGAGAACTATAGCTACGTGTAAATCAAAAGTCTAGACGTGGGAAAACTTCTGATATTTATGAATAATCTTTGCGTTAAGTACATGTCACTCCAATATACATCCATTCCATGAGTATCAAGAGTTTCTTGCTTTTTGGTGTTGATGGTGTTGCTCTAGTGGAAATAACAATAATAAAACTAAATCAGAATAATCAGAGATAAATTTTTAAAGCTGCTCGGATTAACAAGCTTATTCGTCTATTTAGTCTAACAAGCAATTTCATCCAAGACAGCATTCAACGCCACTTCCTCTTCTAACTGCAGAGAGAGAAGAACCCGCAAAAGTTCCACAGCCTCACAATCCATCTGCGCACAAGCTCCAAAATCAGTACATTTAACAGCCTTACATAATTCTGACGCTAAATTTTTGTTCAACGCAATTTAGTGTGCCGCTAAAATGTGGTTCGGATTCCTCAGTAAGCTGTAGGTCCCGTTGCTAGGTAACCAATTGGTTCTTAGCCACGTAAAATAAGTCTAATCCTTCGGGCCAGCCCTAGGAGAGCTGTTAATCAGCTCGTGGTCTGGTTAAACTAAGGTATACTTAACCTGGACATTACAGCCATTTTCTCTACAACATTTCTACCATTCCGTCAACTTGGCCCTTTGTAATCAATCTTTCTTCTTCTTCCACAGACTTCTAATTTCTCATTTTTTATAACCAACCACTTCTCTTCCAATTTCTAAAAGCTCACTCGCCCACAAAAACACTTTTAATTCTTTTTACCAAATCTTCACAGTATCCCTGTTCTTACCCTTCACACACCTCTTTAATGCGCTGTCTTCCAGGATTGTGCGCACATCTCAACAGTGTTCATCTCTTTTTTTCTCTCTTTTTTAGTAATTCAACAATGACTACTTCCATAGACTTTGTTCAATATCTTCACTTCATTACAAGAAAATAACCTGCAATTTACATGGGTTCCTGTGAAAATGATTCATAGAGCAGCAACAATTCGCTTTTATACAAAAAAAGCTTGGAATCAAGAAACAATGATATCCCTGTACCTATGTGTTCGCATATATCGAAGAAAAAATGTGCAACTAGTGAATGTATCTTCACAAACCTTTAAGCCAATGTGCTCAGCCTCCCTGCTTGTCCGATGGCCCGTTTTGTAGAAAAATAAATTCAAGCACTTTCGTTTGCTGGAATAGTCAGTTTAACAGGAAACCTTAGAAACAATTTTTTGGTGAGGGGAGGTGGGGGGAGAGTGGGCTCATAGAATAATTCAAGTGCTGTTCAGTTTCTGGAAATAATGCTAGCAGCGTCACTCAATGTTTGGGAAGAGATCATGATCTAAACTCTTCTTTACAGAACAACTACTTTGGGGCTTAACAGACATTTTGATGATTACAATGACAGCTTTAAGTCTATCAAAGATAACTTAAAGCTCCAACATCGCTTCACAACTATAATAACAACTCCCTGGCTACACGCATAGCTTAGGAACAACGATGATAAAATGATAACTTCAATGACATTTCGGAAGCTGTTTCAAATGCGCTATTCCGTGGGTACATCCACCACGACCTACTTGGGAGTTCAGTTAGTTGGCATTTTGTCTCCTTCCATTACGAGATCTAGCGAATTACCATTCTTAAGTATACCTTAGTTTAACCAGACCACTGAGCTGATTAACAGTTCTCCCAGGGCTGGCCCGAAGTATTAGACTTACTTTACGTGGCTAACAACCAATTGGTTACCTGGCAAAGGGAAATACAGTTTACTGTGGAACCCGAACCACATTAAACCGAGAAATGAATTTCTACCACCAGAAATAAATTCCTCTAATTTATTCATTGGCCGGCCGGAGATTCGAACGCGGGTCCTACAGAGTGCCTGCCGATAACGGTACCGACCAGTCCAACCATTCTTAATCCAGCCAAAATCCTTATATATATGCACACATATATATATATATATATATATATATATATATATATATATATATATATATATATATATATATATATATATATATATATGCATATGAATGTAAGTATGTAAATGTATATATATACATTATACATATATATAGAATATATATATATATATATATATATATATATATATATATATATATATATATATATATATATATATATATATATATATATATATATATTCGGCGGCTACCGGCACCTGACCTGGCCGTAGTAATATATATTTTACAATTTCTCATAAAGGCGGAAGTATAATCGTTCCGGAATTCCTGACCTGCAATTCATTTCACTTAATTAGTTCTTACGTTACGGCGGCAAATCTTCCTATTTCATCAGAGGGAAAAATATTGGAATATATAATCATTGCGTTGATTCATAACACAATTAATAGCCGGTATTCTAATACCTCTACCCATTTCGGGACTTGTGGGGGGGACGGGGTTTAGGGAAAGGGGGCGGGGGTGATTTTTTTGCTTTCGTGATATTCCTTCTTTTTTTGACAAAGGGTTTTTAATAACGAATAAATAAGTGTACTGGTTTTTCGGCCAACCATCACCTAGCTATGTTAAATAGATTTCAGAACAAGTATCGATTGTCTTAAAAAAACATGTACATATGTGTGTGGTTGCGCATGTGCGCAAAACACACACACACACACAAACACACATACATATATATATATATATATATATATATATATATATATATATATATATATATATATACTGTATAAATATGTACATGTATATACATATATATATATATATATATATATATATATATATATATATATATATATATATATATATATATATATGAATATGTATGTACATATATATATGACTATTTATATATCACCGTGATTCATATACAATCGAAAGCTACAAACGTCCTTTAATATCAATTCATCTACCTCGGGTAATATATTTTCATATATATTACGAAGGGGAATTTTAGTTGATAATAAGTCCACCGTCCCGTATCGAACCAGCGACGGACGAGGAATCATATTTACACACTAACCAGTACAAGAGAGGTATAAGTGAATATCTCCCATCAACCCACCCGTCGAACTCATGTTTTGCGTTTGGATATATATACCTCTGCCATGTTGACCGTGTAGTGCGTTTGTCGCGTAGCCATATATGACTATTTATCATCACCGTGATTCATATACAATCAGAAAGCTACAAACGTCCTTTAATATCCAATTCACTCTACCTCGGAAGTTCGACGGGTGGGTTGATGGGAGATGGTATTCACTTATACCTCTCTTGTGGCCGACTGGTTAGTGTGTCACTGAGTCCTGATTCCTCGTCCGTCGCTGGTTCGATCCTTAGGACGGTGGACTTATTATCAACTAAAAATTTTCGTAACATATATGAAAATATATTACTTCCGGTAGGTAGAGTGAATTGGATATTAAAGGACGTTTGTAGCTTTCTGATTGTATATGAATCACGGTGATGTGATAAATAGTCATAATATGGCTACGCTGACAAACGCACTACACGGAACATGGCAGAGGTGGGTGGATATCGTCTCCAAACGCAAAACACCTGAGTTCGACGGGTGGGTTGATGGGAGATGGTATTCACTTATACCTCTCTTGTGGCCGACTGGTTAGTGTGTCACTGTAGTCCTGATTCCTCGTCCGTCGCTGGTTCGATCCCACGGACGGTGGACTTATTATCAACTAAAAATTCCTTCGGTAACATATATGAAAATATATTACTTCCGAGGTAGAGTGAATTGGATATTAAAGGACGTTTGTAGCTTTCTGATTGTATATGAATCACGGTGATGTGATAAATAGTCATAATATGGCTACGTACGACAAACGCACTACACGGTCAACATGGCAGAGGTGGGTGGATATCGTCTCCAAACGCAAAACACCTGAGTTCGACGGGTGGGTTGATGGGAGATGGTATTCACTTATACCTCTCTTGTGGCCGACTGGTTAGTGTGTCACTGTAGTCCTGATTCCTCGTCCGTCGCTGGTTCGATCCACGGGACGGTGGACTTATTATCAACTAAATTCCCCTCGGTAACATATATGATGAAAATATATTACTTCCGAGGTAGAGTGAATGGATATTAAAGGACGTTTGTAGCTTTCTGATTGTATATGAATCACGGTGATGTGATAAATAGTCATAATATGGCTACGTTTGAAAATACTACACGGTCAACATGGCAGAGGTGGGTGGATATCGTCTCCAAACGCAAAACACCTGAGTTCGACGGGTGGGTTGATGGGAGATGGTATTCACTTATACCTCTCTTGGTTTGGACTGGTTAGTGTGTCACTGTAGTCCTGATTCCTCGTCCGTCGCTGGTTCGATCCCACGGACGGTGGACTTATTATCAACTAAAAATTCCCTTCGGTAACATATATGAAAATATATTACTTCCGTCGTAGAGTGAATTGGATATTAAAGGACGTTTGTAACTTTCTGATTGTACATATATATATATATATATATATATATATATATATATATATATATATATATATATATATATATATATATATATATATTTATTTATATATATATTATATATATATATATATGTGTGTATATATATATCATTTTTACCAGATACATATGTAATTGTAATAGCCATAATGACCCCTTTACTTCTTAAATTCTTCACACTTTTTGGATCCGATTGTTAATACAAAGCCTTAGATCTAAATTCAAGATTTATGAAGTAATTCTGATATCCGTAGTGGAATCGAACCATCTGCTCAGAACGATGTCAAGTTGCCGACCTGACCACGAGAATGTCGGCAATGTGACTCGTTCTGAGTACTCAGGATACGTGTTCGACTCCCGCTAAGATTACTTTGGATGCGGGTTCGAGACCCTCTACCGGACATGAGAATTACTTCATATTTCTTGCAAATGTATCTAAGACTTTGTAGTGACAAGTGTATCAAAGATGTGCGAAGAATTCAAGAAGAGGGAATTATGGCTATTACAATTATATTTATATACGTACGTACAAACACTAAATATACACACTATATATATACAGTATACTATTTATACACACACACACATATATATACCCATATATATATATATATATATATATATATATATATATATATATATATATATATATATATATATATATTATATATATATATATATATATATATATATATATATATAAACAAATACCATTTAATATAAAATTCTTGCTCTTTTGAAAATAACTTTACACCCAAAGTGAATGATACCTGAAAAGAGTAACTTTCCAGGCCAGTAATCGAACCTGGGCCTTTGGTTTGGATACAGTGACAGACAGTCGTCTCGGACTACTCGGCTATCAACAGAGATATAAGTTCACGCCGAATCTGCTTCATATATTCCCGTCGAATTCAGGTTCTGTACTTTGAACCGATATCAACACATCTGCACCATGATAGCTTGTTAGTCAGTTTAATACCTGGTCTATTATAAATTAAATGCATGCATCAATATATATATATATATATATATATATATATATATATATATATATATATATATATATATATATATAAATCTTATCCCCATATGTATATGCAAAATACATACACATCCATCCATTGGTGTATCTATCTATCTATCCATCTACGACTCCGCAACTTTAAGTTCCAATGTAGTTGTGATCACTGTCTTTATTTGCACTGAAAGCTAGCCCTGCTAAGGGAAAAGGATGACTTAATATATATATATATATATATATATATATATATATATATATATATATATATATATATATATATATATATATATATATATATATGATATATATATAATATATATATTGTTATGTTCTGAGTCCGGTTGGAAGAGTTAAGTTGGATTTTGAATGTAATTTGCATTAGGGCCAACACCTAGAGCTCGGAGCGTAAGCAATAAATGCAATTACTAAGATGACTTACCTTGATATTACATTTATTTAACAGAGAATGGGAAGGTCGCCTTTCAAACCAGTCAGGTAACTTTAAATTGAGTTTATTCAGAGCACTGGCATTACTTGCAACTTCAAGACATACCTTACTGCATCTGTGCATGGAGTTCGCTTGCAAAAGATGAATTCCGGCCGCAGAAGTCCCAACACATGGCCAGTGTAACAAGAAGAACAGCACCAGCTTAGTGCTGTTGTGGTCTGGCGCAGAGTGAACGAGAGAGGTCACCGAGGCATCCCCATTCGATTTCTAGGGATGGACACAGGACACCAGTTGATCGATCGATGTCCTGTGCCCATCCCTAGAAATCAAATGGGGACGCCTCGGTGACCTCTCTAGTTAAGACTAACTAAGGGTCAGCACAGCAGCCCAATTACGGTCCTAACTGGTTCTTCTTCCCTAACAGCTTTCAGTCCCCCAAAATCATACGACGTGGGATTAGGACGTCTACATTTGTCCCCCACCCGTGGGGTCTCCCCCAGCCACCATTAAATTTTATTTCCTAGCTGAAGGAACTGAAGGGACGAATTTTCTAAATATGTGATATATATATATATATATATATATATATATATATATATATATATATATATATAATATACATATATATATTGTATATAAATACATTATACTTATAATATATATTATAAATATATTATATATATGTTATATGAGCTTTTCAGTCGAGAAACATGCCAAGTGCCATTTTAAAAATATAATAAATTAAATAAAAAATACTTTGGCCCAGGATGGCGCTTGGCATGTTTCCCGACTGATAGACTCATATATATAATATTGATATAAATTATACATATATATATATATATATATATATATATATATATATATATATATATATATATATATATATATATATATATATATAATATATAATAAAACTGATTATATCACAGTGACACGTGATTTATGCCACGCTTTACCACACGGAAAATGAAACAATGGGTATAAGCTCTCAATGGTTTCGACTTTATATCTAAGCTATTTTCAGAAGACTGATGAAAATCAGATGATTGACCGAATCCAGGCTATAACCTTCAGAAAGGCCAGGGATGCTGGCGCATCCTTCATTTCACGTTCCTGGATAGCTAAATACATTAAAAGAGATGAATCCTTTGTTAAAAGAAACTGGAACAAAAATCCATATGACTGTCATCGCAAAAAGAGTGAGAATCTTGGAAGGCCTGAAGTCCTTTCTCAGGAGTCAAAAGACATCATAGCTGAGGCAGTGGGTAGACCAAGAAAGTCTTTACGTAAATTGGCGCTTGAACTAGAAACAAAAAGGGGAATGAAGAGAAGCTATAGTGCTGTATATCATGAGTTGAAAAAATCTGGTATCAAGCCATTTCATGTTATCAGCAAGCCCAACATCACTCAGCAACAGAGAGAAGACCGTGCATGGTTTTGTGGTTCATTTCTTAAAGATTGGGATGAAGCTGACTTTCTCCATGTTGCCGCATCATTTACACAGTCAGGAAGTCAAATCATAAAAATGACATCATTTGGGCTGCAAAGTTGGATGATATCAGCGACGACATGCGCTATTGCCAAGTTGTGAAATTTCCTGGATGTTTGGGAATTTTTCTCTGTTTCACAGCCAAACGGTTAATGTGGATCATCAAAGAAAATGGACAGTCAGGGAATGGCGAATACTTCAGAGAATCTGTGCTTACTGGTGGAGTATTTCCTTTCCTCAAAGATCCTGAAAATGTGTTATCTGTTGAAGAAGTCACATTTTTGCATGATAAGGCACCATGTTTTAAGGCTCTTCAGGCACAGGAGCTGCTTCAAAACAGTGGTATTGACTTCTTCTCATCAAGTGAATTTCCAGGTAGCTCCCCTGACTTTAATGTGTGTGAAAACATTAGTAGTATCTTAAAGAATCATGATGAAGCACGCGCAGTGATCTATGATGGTATACCAAGCCTCAAAGACCTGCAAAGAGAGGTGACCGAAGTGCTCAGGGAAATGGAGTTTGAGTCTCAACTTTTTTGTGATTTGCTGAAATCATACCCCTCAAGAATGCAGGCTGTGGCACAGGCAGATGGAGGCCACACAAAATATTAAATACTCTGAGAGAAACTTAAATAAATACCTGTTCTGAATTACTTTTGTTTTTGTCCATATCAATTTTAGTTTATGCTGTAGAGGGGGCTCTAACTGAAACACCCTGTATATATATATATATATATATATATATATATATATATATATATATATATATATATATATATATATATATATATATGTATATCTGTCTCATGTACATCATTTATATTTACATGTATTTATACACACATACACACTGGCATACCATTAAGGGTGTCACTAGCTGTTGCACCCAATTGCTTTTGGGATTAGGTTGCAAATCCATGTCTGGATGTTATTGGGTTTATGAGCCAACATTCTTGAGGGTAACGCATCCAACTACTAATCAGACCCAACGTTGCTTGCTTTGATGAACGAACGACCTGTGGTACAGCAAAAGGCAGGATATATTTACACATACACAGGAGTGCATATGCATGCACTCATACACACAAAGACATAGACACAAATACCCACTATACTCAGTGGTCTGGTTAAACTAAGGTATACTTAACATACAAAAGTTTATGTACATTCCCATACTGTATATACATGTGCAAACAAGTGCATACACCAGATGAATGCATGTATGCTTAAATACATGCATAAATTCGTATTGTTACTAAAGACAACCTTAGGTTATACTCTTTAGGGTTAAGTTTAACCCTTAGTGGACGGATCCCCTCATGAGATCATCTAAAACAGGTTTTGGGTGGTGGACGGATCCCCTCTGAGGAGTATCAATATTACCCGCCATACGATTTGGTTGTGTCGAGCGGGAAAGAGTTTCCATCACTTCAATGGCCCATGAATGAATGGTGGCAACATTAGAATTCAGCCCAGCTCAATCAGTGGGCGTCTCAGGAAGATCAGTATTGTTCTTGACTTGATTGGGGAAATGTCTTGCTACTCTCTCTTCCATGACGTCTTTTTATTTATTTGCTCATAAATATACCCAGGGATTGCTGTTGGTTTTCATTCTTATCTTTATGATATGATGTCAGTTATAATTGTAACTTTTGCAAAGAAATATTAGAGAAAAACAGGTATACCTCAAAATATTTTACAACAAATGTGAGCTGTAATTATAATTTTACAAAATAAAATACAATAAATTATTAGAAAAAACATATATAACTTGGTAAAATTTACGAGTGTTTTGTAAAAGAGGCCCCACACAGGGTTGTAAATAGTCACTTTCAACTTCCCGTGGAAGGCAAGGTAAATTTAAAAAAAAAAATTTTTTAACACCATGTGCATTTGCATATCTTCTGTTTTCCATTGGTGTATTTTTTTCTTAAATTGGCCAACCTTAAAGTTTGCCCCGGTCTTGGGGGTTGCATGATACATAATTAGCCCGTCCCTTAAATTCTCAACCACTGAAAACATTAGATCCTGTTTTTTAACATCTTCGCAAACACAGGCAACCTTGCCATAAAAAATCTGGAGATCAAGTCCATCAAAATCGGGTAAACTGTAGGTGAAAAATTACTGAAGCTCGTGGAACTACTAAACTCAGAAAGGCGGGCCGAGAGAAATGGTTAGTCAGAATTCCAAAGACAGTTTTAACCATTTTTTTCAAGTTTTTCCACGAAAACACCAGTCAGTAACAGAATCTGGAGTTCTCTGGGTTTCAGAGACTAAACTTTACAGAACCCTCACTATAATCCCCAAAGTGTGATGAAATGTGGTAGGAAGTTTTTAGTCAAATTTTCATAGATTGTCAGTGAACTTTAGAGAGCTTTCAGTAAAAATCCCAAACATCTGTAGAAAATCTTGGTCAGAATTTTTGTACAGCTTGTAAACTTACAGAGCTCGCAGTGAAATCCCA
The DNA here is from genome assembly GCF_040412425.1 of Macrobrachium rosenbergii. Lineage (NCBI taxonomy): Eukaryota > Metazoa > Arthropoda > Malacostraca > Decapoda > Palaemonidae > Macrobrachium > Macrobrachium rosenbergii. Next base: position 33,169,521 of record NC_089790.1, read on the forward strand.
AACACTGATTGAGTCAAGTATGAGGCTCTTATCCAGATTTTCAGATTATATGTAGCTCTTATACCTCTCAACAAAAACCCCCCAACACTAATAAAATACAACACTTACAGTCAACATTCCAGTGAATGATGAAAGATGGTTAGAGATTCTAAGAAGGCCGTCAAAGACTGCCAGAAGAGGGTATAAAGCTCCCATCATTAATTCCTTACTGATAGTTAATGGCGAAAACCGCGCAGAAATAATTTCAATGAACTCGCAGAGATAACATAAAAGAATATAAGAATTTGGGAGTAAGGTCAGATTATAGAACCTTACTGTATCATTTGTATTTTCTTGGTTATTCTGAATTACAAGATAACTTTAACGAATACTGCCACGGGAGGAAAACTCCACACCAGGGGTTATTGCAAAGGTCTCCTGAAATGACAGACCTTGCTGAAGAGTGGTAGGAGAAAAATTTATAAACACACTGGACGTTATATTAACAGCTCAAATTACTGGTCATATTGAAGTGCCTGGCTCGAATTAAGCAAGAAAACCAGTTTTAATCTGTGCAAATAAAGAATGGTTTGTTTAAAGATTTATGGAATATAAATATCTCGTATCCATCTGCAAAAGACGTCTGGGGAAGGAAAATCTAATTTGACATTCTGTATTAACACTCAAAAGTTTTAGTCACAAGGGACGTTTATGGACATTCAAACAAAATAAACTACAATACTTTAATAATAAACTACGATATATATACAAGAGTGGGCAGCAAACAATATGGACGGTCAAGTTATCGGCAATATTATGCCACAGTTGCCAAAGATGCCAAAATTGTCTCATGTTAAACAGACAAAAAAAAAAAAATCACATTGAGCCAGTTTAATTAACTGCCATGCCAATAGGCTAAAGCATTAAAAACATTATGATTTAGTCTGATGGTCTAGCTTCAATAATAACCCTCCTGACTGCATAAAAAAAAATAATTACAAAAAATATCACTGAATATATCGATCTTTGAAATATATGCTCACTGGCTGCTCGATCATGAGTTTCAATAGCTCGCCAATGACTGCTTGTTTCACCGGTGACGTAGCTGCCTGACCTTGAAGGTCCTTGTACCTGTAACACAGACAAAAGGCATGGAGGAGACAGCTCCCCCCTTAAGCTTGGTAGTGCCTAAAAGACAGAGGTCTGACCGGCGGCCGGGTGAGGTGCCCCAGGCAAGGTAAGAAGCCCCTTCGACCTGACTTCTTTCTATAACCTTAAGGGTGGCCACCCTCCAAAACCAAAACAAGTCAATTCATTCCGGACGATAAACAAGACACTAACGAATAATTGTGGCCGACAGGGGTACGGTGTGCCCACATGGTCTAAATGCCCATGTTTTCCAGGTAATGAACCTTGAGAATGTTCTGACTGGGGACAACGAGAAATAATAAAAAAAATCGAAAATTGTGGAAATTTCTGGCTTTCCACATCCTCCCCCCCAAATAGTGAGAACAAAAAATGGCAACGGTGATGGTGAGCCAAAGCTCTTGGTCAGAAGCCACATAAGTCTAGTTAGTAGCAAATACTGAACAGTCCAAATAACCATTTCATACAATATCATGATACTGAGTTTATGTCACAGACTTTACCAATTACTATACCAAAGAACAACAAATGAAGAAATCCTGAAATGCTACCAGACACTAATTCCTCCTAGTTTGACAAGACCTGTTAGACCACTTAAACCTAAACAACTAGCCAATGACAGATTAAAGTTCAGAATAAGATAACCTGAAAAAAAAAGACGAATACCCTCTACAGTTGTGGGAAATTTGAATGACATACAGGCGTATATTACTGAGTCAAATTAAACCTTAGCTAACATGAAACAGTTTATTCAGTTAAATTATGCAAAATGTCAAACATGAAGAATCACTGTCAATGAAGTAAATATCAATACAAAGTTCACTTATGCATTACTGTACTTGGACTGCCTATCATAGGGGAAAATTAACATGAACCATGAACAATGCACAACAAGGTTGTTACAAATTAAGAAGTGACATCATTACAAGAATTGCAACTCTGTACTAACTGCAACATTACAACCATTATGAAAAACAGCAAGAGTGAGGGATAACAAGCATTCGTAAATTACAGGTAAGGAATAGCAGTTACTATAGATGTCTTACAAGTGTAAAATGAAAATTCATAGCAAAAATTATGAAGAAAATGGGAGTGGTTAAAAGTTACTGCTGGTACATAAGTGATGAAAAGTTAGTGGGGGTGAGAGGCAAGGAGGAAGGAATTAAATGTACATGAACATTTCATGAATATGCCACATATAGAGATAATTGCAAATAACTAATCTCGTGTTACAGATAACTAATTACACTGTTAAAGACATATTTTCAGGAATTCCGATTGCTTAAATGTATTACGAGTGCATAAAGGGATGAAAATATTTTGTGCGTGTGTGTGAGAGAGAGAGAGAGAGAGAGAGAGAGAGAGAGAGAGAGAGAGAGAGAGAGAGAGAGAGAGAGAGAGAAATGAAATTTCCAAATACTTTCAAGTATCAA
>NC_089790.1:33177078-33217078 GCF_040412425.1 Macrobrachium rosenbergii
CTTGAAACCTCTATGGAACTATAGAGTTATCAAGATAATTTTTTTAAGTACCAGGTGAAAAGAAATTAAAACAACAGACATAGACATCTGGCACAAGTGCGCTAACCAAAGCTTCATACAAATTTGCCATTCTGAACAGAACTGTTAGTCTCAGAAATAAATACACTGTCATATAACAACTCCCCTTCAAGTCACCTCCAGTGTAACTGAAACCAGTTATCCGTATGTCCTTATTATTTTATTTTCGTCTACCTATCCATCTATATAGCTATCTGTCTATATAATATATTTATAAACATATAGATAGATAAATAGATGGCAAGACAAAAATATAATAAGGAAATCCAGATGCCTGGTTTCAGCTATACTGGAGGTGATTTCAAAGAGTATTTGGTATATGACCATTGTATTTATATATTTATAAACTATATATATAGATATGTATACATATATCTATATTTATAAAATATTTATGTATATGTGTATATATATATATATATATATATATATATATATATATATATATATATATATCATATCATATCATATCAAAGACAAGAGGACAGAGACACTTTGACTGATCGAGCAGTAGGGAGCCAAAATTCCCAAAACAACAAGGTGAGAGCACCACCTTGCTGGCAAACGTAACTGATGTCATACAACTAATTGTGACCTTCCTATGCTAACGACGTCTTGGGAGCGCCAAGGTCTGCGTACAAGCACTGTTCATAAAATGGCACAGCCAGCCAATGATGTGCAAGTGAACTAATTAACTGAAATAAAAACATACTAAGCACTTTTGTCTCGAACGCCAATATAGAAGTATATAAGCTTTCCCTTCTTATAAATATTCAACATGTCATGCGAGAATTCATGGTTTCAGCTTAATCCTGCACGTAATTCCAGTTCTCTGTATGAACGGTCCTCTTGGAATCGATGCATTTTAAATTTGAGCTTGAGAGTTCTGCTGCCAGCATATGCCGAACAGTCTACGAAGAGGCCGATAGGGGATTGATTGACACCTTTCTGTACCGAATGAAGAGTGCAACCGGTCACATTGGAGCAACACTCTGAGAGTGATCGGCAGATGAGGGAGACAGTTAAGTAACCATACTTCTTGCTTCAGATGGAAAAAGCATTAATAACAGAACGCAGAGGAGCGGAGTTGGTCAAGTCAGTGGAGTGAAAATACTGACAGTTATTAAAACCTGGCATAATATCTTGGTAAACGCTCCAAAGTCAGTGCATCATTATGATAAAAATAAGTCATCGACTTGCTCATTAAGTACTACTTGTAGCCCGTATTTAAAGTTGTAATTACAGTTCTTAATTAATGCTGAAATGTTATAGCCGTGTTAAACTAGATCGCTGAGGGTCTCATATGAATCATTACTGCCAAGTCTCGTATTTCCATTTTCAAGATATACTACTCGTCATTATTTCATTCCAATAACCAACTATCATAATCCGTTGTAGTGTTTTTGACATTTGCCAGACATCGTATATCACTTAAGTGAGCAAATGTATTCGCCTGTTCATGGATATTTTTCAAATGAATACTGTAAAGTATTATGCTCATGAACGAACACAAAAAAAAAAAAACAAGAGTATATATATATATATATATATATATATATATATATATATATATATATATATTTTAAGCAACAAATAACGTATAATACTCAGTTCACTATACCTTAGGAACAACTTACATCCAAGACATAAGAGTTAATTGTAATCAAAGGTCTGGAATAATCTGCGGAAATAGTTTTAAAAGGGAGAAGTTTCCTACAGGTCTGACAAGTATGTCTATACATTTAACTAAGTGTTTTACTCTTGCTGAAGACACTGAATGTTCCTCAGACAGCGTGGATTTCGACTGAGCAGTCCTGGGACGAAATGAACCTGAAACTCTTCACAATCCGTCGGAATTAATTTATATGCATGCATATAATACATATATATATATATATATATATATATATATATATATATATATATATATATATATATATAAATATAAACTATATATAACAGATATAGATAGATAGATGTGTGGGTTAGTTTAACTGCTAACGTAGCGATACAGCAATAAACAGAATAAACCATAAATATTCACTAGAAAAAGGTTGTGATAATGAACTGAATTGGAAGGAAACAAATTTATGGAACGTCAGACGGGAATATCACGTCAAAACTTTTCTTTATATATAAAAATGTTGCCGCTGAAAATGCAAAAGCAGGGAGGTGGAAGAAATTCATCATATTCATCAAAAGCAACACTATTATCAATTCACCGTTTCAGGCCTTTGAACTTTAAGATGTAAAATATGAACTTTCCTAGACCAGTTTGATCATGCTGTATACTGAGAGGGTGGAGGGGGAGGGGGGGGGGGAATTTCTTCGTATGAACTGACCTGCGGATCAACAACCTTCTACATAGAACAACATCAACAACAGCTGGAAAAGTGATCTTGATGGTGGTGACAACAGCTGTTACTATTATCATAACTTAGTAACACCGGCAATGATAAATTAACACTTAATTACATATGATACCAACTAGTCATAACAAAGATGACAACAAACAACAACAACAACAACAACAACAACAGAACAACAGAGAAATGACAAAACACAAAATAAGCGAAGAAAAGATTTCTTCCTCGATGGTTATTTTGTCTGGACCACAGATGCGCTCAGGGCATCCAATCTTTTTTTCACAAAAGAAGAACCATGACTACGAAGGTTGACAAAAATATGAAAAAAGAAAAAAAAAAGTTTTTGATAGCGACTACCCTTTTATCAAATCAGCAGTTGTGGTTTTCAGCTGAAATTGAAATAGAAGTATTGTGTGATCGATGGAGAGCTGAATGAATTCGGCAAGCAATTAAGCTTTTGTTTTCATTCGGAATTACCTTAAAATACCGTTGACTTTAATACATTTATCTCTCTCTCTCTCTCTCTTTTTCTCCTACACACACATACACACACTTTCTCCCACATATGATTTACCTTTACAACACTTCTAGGTATGTCACTTTTACTTACAATATAGTTAACTTAATAGTTCTCTCACTCTCTCTCTCTCTTATTTATCTTTCTAACATTTCTGCACTTTGTCACATTTTTATTTCCAGCATTTCTTACCAACCATATAGGACGCAAATTTCACCCCAATAGCTCCTACATTTTTTCTTCTCATTTGCCTTCAATATCCACTTATCATTTCCATTGGGGAGAATTGGCTCAACAATCATATGCATTGCATCGTACGCTTCCACAGACAGTCCTCTTTTCCTCCATATCTTTTGCATAAGTACTGCTTTCTCTCTTCTTCTCTCATCCTACCATTTAAATTTCCTTTTATCCCAAATCCCTTCACAAACCAGCCATACTCCTTCTCCATCTCCCATTTGGCTTCTTTCTACTTACTCTTGTTATCATTCATTTATAACTCTGTCTACTAACAAAAACTCCCAGAATATTTTGCAAGTCTTCGCCACTTCTCTCTATCATTTCCAAATAGCATGTCATAATTACCAAACATCAACAGTTTCCCATTCCACTAAAGATTATTTTCTTAAACGAAGTACAGTACAATCCAGGCAACCTGCTGTACATTATAGAAATATGCACCCACTGTGTATATGGACATTAAATAGAGCTTGAAGAAAAAGAGTATTTCGTGAAATTTTCCCTTTTCAATTTAGAGCATAAAAATAGTTATTCACTTCATTACATAGTCTATACCACCTCCGCCTAGCCCTCACCGCCTCTCTGTCTCATTCTCTCACATACTGTACTCCGTATATAGCAGAAACTGTAACGTTAAGCCAATTAAAGATATTTTACAGCAGCATTGTTGTTTATCTGGTATGTTATTTCAAAAACGAATTCACCATTGCACAGTCCATAACCCACAAAAGCTATTTTAACTTATACAATCGTACAAAACATCAGTATGGTTGCCCCACTTAAAACGTCTCTCCCTCTCTCTCTCTCAAACTGTATATTGCTGACAATGCCATTTTAAGCCTGTCAAGAATATTTAACTACAAGGTCTGTGTACTATCAAAACAGACGACGAACGTTGTTTATGATGTTTGAGGAGAATGACCAATTACTATATACCAGGGAACAGTAAGCTCACCTATAGTGAAAGTACGATTTAACCTCAGATTTAAATACTCTACGCTGTTATACTTTAATCTCACTTATTTGGACCTCAATGGAACACTAATATATCTAAAGTAAATTGCACACTAAAGTAAACTGCACACTAAACTACGGCTGTCGCGTACATTATTCACACAACACACTCACAAGAACCTATCCTGATGTTGCATTTGCTATGGTCATCCTATTACATTCTCGCCCGCTACTCTCTTATCATCATCATTCCACTAGTCAATAGGATGAGTGGTGAAGATCGATTGGAATAGTTTTATTCAGCCAGAAGCGCCCAAAACCTACAGTTTAACACGTATCGAAGGGTAGTCTTCTAATGTACACCTAGGAGGCTCGTACACCAACAATGTACGTTTTAGCCAAGAGGCTCTTTTGTTAACCGTTTTGTGACTGGCACAATGACCAGCTGAGCACAGCCGTCACTGTGCCAGTCACATAAAGGCCACCAGTACGCCAATAATTATTTCAAAGTTAAATCCACCCAGTTTCGAGCACCGCTACTAATCAGATACCTTCTCTCTCTCTCTCTCTCTCTCTCTCTCTCTCTCTCTCTCTCTCTCTCTCTCTCTCTCTGTTCCTCTATGTTTGTATACGAGAGCCCACACATATTGAGGTACATTATTATGATGTTCGTTTCACAGGTGGAACACATGACAGCACTCTATACGAGACATATAAATATGTACATACATATGCATATAAAAATTTATATACATATAAATATATATTACATATATAAATATATATACAGTATATATATATATATATATATATATATATATATATATATATATATATATATATATATATATATATATATATATATATACATATACAGTATACTGCTTGGGCATATCCTTTCTTAAGTAATTTTGCTTAAAATGAATGACATTAATGGGACTATTTTCTCCTTATATTCCACAGCTCTCTCTATATTTATTTATCTTTATGTAAACGTCTAAGGAGCAAGTTGAGAACATTTGTTTTTTGTAATGGTCATTTACCAACAGTAAACAGCCGTTCTTTGCCCATTAGCGCTATCCTCAAAGCAGAGGAAATGTACACATTTTGCTACAGTTTGCCGACTTAAAGCACTGAGAACCACAAAACAATACGTGGTGACGTCATGAGAAGAGCAAATTCCTATTGGCCGTTGAGTCCTGTTCTCATGTCACTGTACTGAGCAGCAAGACGTGTGCACCTACTGTTCTTAAGTTTCTGCCTAATGCTTCCCTTACAGCTCTCTACAAGGTTGAGTTCCTCATTGGACGGGAGGGTACCGTTCTCTGCTGGCCTTGCGTTCGATTCTCTGACCGGCTAATGAAGATTTAGAGTAATTTATTTCTGGTGAAAGAAATTCATTTCTTGCTGTAATGTGGTTCGGATTCCACAATAAGCTGTAGGTCCCGTTGCTAGGTAACCAATTGGTTCTTAGCCATGTAAAATAAATCTAATCCTTCGGGTCAGCCCTAGTACAGCTGTCAATCAGCTCAGTGGTCTGGTTAAACTAAGGTATATTTAACTTTTTCTACAAGGTTGTGATGAAGGCGCATGAACGTGATACCCATTTCTTTCAGTTAGTTTTGGGTTACGTCAGTAGCTGAGTTGATCATACTCAGGTTGTTTCTCCAGAGGCAAAAAGGCCCTTCCATTTGATTTCTGGGTACATCGGTGTGGGTGTCCTGTAGTCTCCTTGAGGAGGTGAGAAAGATGTCCAAAATTCACTGAACATTAAAAGCAGCTCCTGGTGGATACATGTACACTGTGGGGAAGGATTTGTGTGCGCTATTTCTGTGGTACCCAATAGCGCCTGGAATGATAGCTTTCGGTCATGGGCATATAGGCTACATGGTATTGGATGAATGTGTTCTGGCTGTGATGGGCTTGCTGATATACCAGGTGTTTTGAAATTAGAGGCCCCCTCCACCCTCCACAGAACAAATGGAAAGTTATGAAGTTTTCTGCTATAGCCTGTCTCCAAGTACAATATTTTAAGTTTCTATTAAGCTATTTTTCATTTTACATTTCTTGCATTTTCAGACTGAGTGACGGAGTTAGATACAGCAGTGGCTAACGACTCGGAGGAAATCAGATGGATTGACCGAATCCGGGCTATAACCTTCAGAGAGGCCAGGGATGCTGGCGCATCCTTCATTTCACATTCTTGGATAGCTAAATACATTAAAAGAGATGAATCCTTTGTTAAAAGAAACTGGAACAAAAATCCATTTGACTGTCATCGCGAAAAGAGTGAGAATCTTGGAAGGCCTGAAGTCCTTTCTCAAGAGTCAAAAGACATCATAGCTGAGGCAGTGGGTAGACCAATAAAGTCTTTACGTAAATTGGTGCTTGAACTACAAACACAGCCAGGAAGCCAAATCGTAAAAATGACATCATTTGGGCTGCAAAGTTGGATGATATTAGCGATGATGTGCGCTATCGCCAAGTTTTGAAATTTCCTGAATGTTTGGGAATTTTTTTCTGTTTCACAGCCAAACAGTTAATGTAGATCATCAAATAAAAAGGACAGTCATGGAATGGCGAATGCTTCAGAGAAACTGTGCTTACTGGTGGAGTATTTCCTTTCCTCAAAGATCCTGAAAACGTTTTATCTGTTGAAGTAGTCACATTTTTGCATGATAAGGCACCATGTTTCAAGGCTCTTCAGACACAGGAGCTGCTTCGAAACAGTGGTATCGATTTCTTCTCGTCAAGTGAATTTCCAGGTAGCTCCCATGACCTTAATGTGTGTGAAAACATTGGTAGTATCTTGAAGAATCGTGCTGAAGCGCGCACAGTGAGCTATGATGGTATACCAAGCCTCGACGACCTGCGAAGAGAGGTGACTGAAGTGCTCAGGGAACGGAGTTTGAGTCTCAGCTTTTTTGCGATTTGCTGAAATCATACCCCTCAAGAATGCAGGCTGTGGTACAGGCAGATGGAGGCCACACAAAATATTAAATACTCAGAGAGAAACTTGAATAAATACCTGTTCTGAATTACTTTTGTTTTTGCCCATATCAATTTTAGTTTATGCTGTAGAGGGGGGAGGGCTCTAATTTCAAAGAACCCTGTAAATGCAGATCACGGAGGGCACATCTAACATAAGATGCTCATGGCCTTGATATATCCCTTTAGGACATAAAAATCTGTATACCACGTTGGTGTTTTTCTTCATAAGAGCTGGTTTTGTTCCTCATCACAATGGAACTAACCAGGTTGTGGCAGTAATAGATCTACAAAGACACCTGAAGTGGGCGTGGTCCCTTTCATTATTATCCTTTCAGTAACTTTTGCTTCTTCGTTGTACTGGTTATGGTGCTGCAGGATCAAGCCGTATGGTATCCTTACCTGTTGTTATCGGTGTCACAGACACACACAAACAATATATATATGTATATATATATATATATATATATATATATATATATATATATATATATATATATATATATATATATATATATATATATATATTATATATAATTTTAACCATGATAATATATATATATATATATATATATGTATAGATATATCTATATATATATATATATATATATGTATATATATATATATATAAATATATATATTCAATTATAAACCTTTTTAATTAAATATATATATATATATAAAACATTAATTTTAACCAAGAGCATATCATCCAGTCTATTTAGTATCTATATGTGACACTACATCTACATTATATAATATATAATCAGTCGATAAACCTTTTCCAATTGTTTCACTGCACCTCCAGAAAACAAAACTACAGTGGTTTTTCAGCAATTCTATTATAGGATATATTATATATATATGACATATATATAATATGGCTATAACCTATATACAGTCGACTAACGTGGTACCTGTTGCATATATATATATTAACAAAAATACAATGGATTTTTCAGGATATTGCCCTAATCACCATTATATATATATATATATATATATATATATATATATATGTATATATAATGTATATATATATATTATTTATGTATATATATTATATATATATTTATATATACATATATATACATTATATGTATACATATATAAACATGTGTGCATATTCTTTTTACTAACAGGTTTGCATAAACGTACTCAATTAGCTTCTATGAAAATTATACCATATGTAGAGTATACTCGTATTTTAGAGAATACTTGAATGAAGTGTGGCTGGGTGACAGATCTCAATGATGCACATTTGGAAAAGGTGAATATAATTTTGAGAACCCTTGAAAAAGAGCCTGTTAAGGATATAAGGAGAGCGACTGAAAGGCTGGAACTGTAAGGTGACGGAAGTTGAGGAAAGCGAGTAACATAGAGTGGTAGGGTCACTGATAGCCGAATGACTAATCAAGGCGTTGGCCGTTTCTCTTGATCAGAGAAAGGGTCAAAAGGACCGGTTGGGAAGAATACTGTTCCTTTACACACTGGATAGGGTGAAAGTTGTGACTTTAGCGTTCATGGGGGTAAAGCATTTCTTACACCTATTACTTATTACACCTACATGGGTATATAGAGGGATGGAAAAAAATAAGACAGATAACAAACAAATATAAAATGCGCCAAAGTTTCTTCGGCGCAATCGAGTTTTCTGTACAGCGTATAATGCTGTATGAAACTCACAGCCACGGCCCATGAAACTCTCAGCCGGCCGTGGTGGCCTGTGTTGTTGCGGTGCCAGACGCACGATCATGGCAAACTTTAACCTTAAATAAAATAAAAACTACTGAGGCTAGAGGGTTGCAATTTGGTATGTTTGATGATTGGAATCAACATATCAATTTGCAGCCCTCTAGCCTCAGTAGCTTTTAAGATCTGAGTGTGGACGGACAGACAAAGCAAACTCAATAGTTTTCTTTTACAGAAAACTAACATATTGATTGGAAAAAGTGGTTTATGTACTTATGGAACAGTTGATTGAAATTAAAGGAAAAGCTGTTGTAGTGATGTATCAATAAGTGGTGTAATAAGTCATTTGACTATATCAATTTGATGATTTTAATTAGAGAAGTGTATTCAGGATGTGTATGGATAAACAAAGGTTTATTCTAAAAACCGATTTAAAAAAACCAACACTTACGTCTCCCGTTTGATACTTTTACAGATGGTGATCTACTGAAGCCAGAGAAAGGAGAGGATATATGGCTAATAGTCATCACTGGAATGAATGGAGTGCGACTGATATCTGCAGATGAGACAGTTAGCTGGTGAAGGTGAACATTAGCTACATATTCCCTTGACAGCCTGAAAGTTTTAGTGATAAAAGAAAGCTGGAACTGAACGTTTGCAATCCACAGATACGACGATGATGTGGTAAAAGATGGAGCATAAATTAAAAAATGGATTATAGTATTCTGGGACTATTTAATCACATGTAGAGTACGAAGATGATAGGTTGGTGAAAATGATGTAAAATACATGAAAGAGAGACACGGAGAAACAAAGAATGTCTCGCCCCGCCCAAACTGCTTGGAGGATGTGTTCTAAAGAAGAGCCTTAAATTCAACAACTGTGAGAATGTGCCAACTAGAATCAAAATGCAAAACTTATATAGTAGATGATTTGAGCTCAATGTGTTAAAATGTTTTCTACAAAGGGGGTTCATTCCTGATGAAGCAATTCAAGGATGAACAGGGCAGTAATACTGTTGTTTATCTTTTCATCTACCCCCAAAATGCTCAAAGGAATTTTGTTCAAAATTATAATATATATATATATATATATATATATATCTATATATATATATATATATATATATATATATATATATATATATATATATATATATATATATATATATATACTACTATATATATAATATATATGTGTGTGTGTGTGTGTGTGTGTGCGTTTTGTGTCGGTGTCTGAAGACATATATCCGTATAATCTCACTGTTTCTGTATGTCCAAACAAAAATGCACACACGAATGTTACTAACCTAAGATTCCGTACACAGCCTTCCAAAATATTATACTGTACGTCTACCTTGGTTATAGCCGACTGCTCTCCTAATCCTCTTCTCTTTTACTCTTAGTGACTGACACGCCTTCCATTACTATTCTAGGGGCGTTCTCCGCCTCTCCTGGGGTGAGAGCTAAGATTTTTACAACAAAGTTATCCGAATGTATCGTTATTCGTCGCTCGTTTCATGCGCAAAGTGTGTAGAACTGAACTGATCTGTACCAAGAATTATTGGAAATTTGTCTGAATACACATGTGAGGCCCGGGGAGAGAGAGAGAGAGAGAGAGAGAGAGAGAGAGAGAGAGAGAGAGAGAGAGAGAGAGAGAGAGAGAGAGAAAGAATATCGCATACACGGAGAAAATAAAGGGGGTAACTATCAACTGTATACCATCATTACCTTGTCACTGATCACGTGTTAACAACACTGATGGAGAATCGACTTAGGTAATAATACAGTCAGTATCTCAAAATACATAAAGAGAACTGTTAAAAGAGGAACAGAAATAAAGACGGCACTCAGTCACACGCATTCTTCAGCTACAAAATCAAGCTCCTGTTCACTGCATATAACCTCCATAGTATCAAGATTAAACCTTTTTCCAAACAGGGGTTGTTTACGAGAAAAAGCAACAAGCTTCCACAACATTAGTCATTTAATACTTCTGTGAAGGGAATGATCACCACCAGTGAGTTGCACAGCACTTCAAACATTGCACCATTCACCCCTATATTCCAAGCAATCTCGCTCTTACTTTCCGACCTCTTTCACTATTTCTACCCACTTCTTTCTAGGCCTTCCTGTCCTCCTTCAGTAATCATACTCTCTTTTCACAAATCTATAAGTTCTTCTAATGAGAATGCACTACGCAAATAGTTTTAATCTTTTGCATGCACCATGCTACCTTTCCTGTTTCCCCGCTTATGTGACTTACCTCCTCTCCCATCCTACGAACATCCATAATATTTAATACAAAATATTCATGCGAATGAACCCCTTCCATTCTTCCACCGTCCACATTAACATACCTTGCTCCATTCTCCTCACTCCAAAAATCTTTCATTGGGTTCTGTAGTCTCTCCTCACTATTCCCAGTCAGTACTGTATTATCTGCAGTAAACCTTTCCACACTTCATTCATGACTCATTGTCATCTACTGTCCTTCCCTGACTTTTCATATCCCTCCATCCATAAAGATATTGAACAGCCATGGAGACATAACACCCTTGTCTCAGGCCCACTTTTACTTTCCCACCTACATGTTCTAGCGCCCGCTTCATTTCCATCAAAATCTTTCACTCACTTTCAAAACTTATCTTCTCTACCATACAATATGAACACACTCCACGTTGCCTCTATCATTTCTATCCATAAGTTTTTTCTAGCTCCATGTATGTTACAGTTTTTTCACTTTACTCTAAAACTTCTCACATATCTGTTTCATAACAAACACTTTACCCAAACATCTTCCTTATGTAAAGTCATGCTGTTCGTCCACTAACAGTCCTTCTACGATCTGTTTTACTATCGATTAAATTCCTACCAGAACCGTTTCCCGGTATATTTAGTACCACTATGATCTAGTAATTCTTGCACTCACCTCTATCATCTTTATCTTTACACAACGAAACAATTATTTCTTGCACTCATTCCTTCAGAACCTTTCCGTATTCCAGGAATACCTTAAAAAATCCTTAGTCACAAATTCCCACTTTCATCAGTATACCACATAATCTCAATTGTTATCCCATCAATTATTAGTTTCTTCCATGCTTCAGCCTCATACTTACCCTCCTTACATTCTGAACGGTCGCTTCCACTAACATTCTCAACCGTACACGAACCCTATTAACAACTGCATCATTCAGTCCTTCATCCGTATTCAAGATATCCTCTAAATACTCACCCCATCGGCCCACGACTAAACTCACCTTCCTACAGCATCTCTCCATCAGCATCTTTCACTGGGAGATTCGTTGTTCATTAACCTTTCTCTTTGCCTTTACTTCCCACTAGAACCACTTTCTTCTCTTCAAAGTTCTTGTTCTTCTCCCATCTAATTTCATTACTTGCTCTCTCTCTCTCTCTCTCTCTCTCTCTCTTTTCCTCATGACTACACTAATCCAGCCTCAATCAATGCCCGTTATCTTTTCTTTCACAACGCAACTCCACCTCAAATAATATCCTTTTTTCAGTTCACCAAACCTCTGATATTCCACCCCACCAATTACTGTTTAGATTCCGCCCCCTACCGTCCTATACATTCAAACACTCATCACTGTACCTCTTGGTGTCCCTAGGACCCCACCTTCAAAATTTTGCAAACTTCTCACCTACTCCAGCCTCTGCCTTCAACCCTAGCCCACAATACATCCATTTTTACCTTAAATACTCTTCTCATTGCATTATCCAACTTAGTTATATTAATTACGTTAACATCCATATTTTCACCCAGTCCTCTCGAACTCATTAATTTGCTCTTCCACCCTTCCTGTACTAATGCATTGCTTAAATTTTCATACTTGCCCTACCTTTTATCACTTGTGGGACGTGGCTGAGAGTACACAAAGAACCTACCAAACCTCTTCAGAGAGCAAAAACAATGCCACAGTGCTCTATCTCTCTCCTTGAACATATATATATATATATATATATATATATATATATATATATATATATATATATATATATATATATATATATATATATATATATATATATATATATATATATATATATATATATATACATGTATATATAATATATAAATACAGTATATAGATTTACATATATATATATATATATATATATATATGTAAATTATATATGTATTATATATTATATGTATATATATATATATATATATATATATATATATATATATATATATATATATATATATATATATATACATACTCATATATATATAATGCATGTATGTAAGTATAACATCTATCACAGGAATAACAACGTCGTATACACTATAAAAAAAGTATATAGCCACATGGAAAGTCAAATAACGAAGTGCAAGATCTTTGCCTTTACCTCAAGGGTTTTTCAAGCAAATTACCTACAATGAATCAAAAGACTACCCAGAAGGCTGGGTTTTACTCTGGGTTTTACATACAACAACTAAGCTTAAAGGTGAATATAACCACTTTATTTACGTACAAGGGTCATTACATTTGGATTACATCATAAAGTGAGGAACAGCTGTCTAGGATTTACTCATGCCCTTTGATAAAACAAGGATATATAACCCGGATTACTAACATTCTTTAATTCCTCTTCAAAATCTCATCCGAGCATCTTGTCAGAATGGGGTCAATAGCATATTAGCCTGGGTTTAACGTAATACTACTTTCCTTTCTTTGTTCTATCAATGCAGATTCAGAGAGATTTCTAGACATGATATTTTAACATCATAATTGCACTACCATCGAATCACTCAAACAGCTTTATTATTTTGGCCACTTCTAACTGAATGTTTATGCTGATTTAATCTTACATTTAATCCCTTACTTGTCTGCCTAAAATAAAACGAATCACAGTTCATACATGGGATTTCATAAACAATGTAAATCACAATTCATACATGGGAATTCATAAACAATGTTGCTCTCTGGTGAGGACATTTTCTTACAAGCATATTTTTACAGTAATTATATTCAAAGATTTAATTTACATTGAATATTTTCAACACTGATTCCAATGACTCAAAGATGATGGAATGTGGTGTCCCTACGAAAACCTATCTTTCTATCACTTTCACGAAATACTTTCACAGGTTTATTTTAGCTATATCTTAAATATTGGCTGGATAGCATACGTCCCTATTTATTTTTCTAACGTTCTGTAGTTCGTTACTCAGGGATTCAGGTCAAACAACACATAATGATGGCATAATAAGGACGGAAAAGAATACAGAGATTTTTACATCAATATGAAGTCCTAAAAAATAATGTGCATTTATTAAATCATTCGCTGCTTTTCTATATCTACCAAATTTACACTGAAAATGTTTACGTCAGATAAATAATGTCTAAAATGGGTATGCAACCATCTGTTTCTATATCTAGAGTGACTTTGATGGACATGACTCGCTAATTCAGTCTTTCCTAGAGGTTAAATACCAATACGTCTTTATGTATAATAGTCAAAGTATCATCTACGTACCGAAACCATGGTACAGGTCTTTGAATAACCTTAAGAATAAAATATTTTCGAAAGAACTCCATACACAAAACTGAGAATTCGTGATAAAGGGTTACCCATTCCTATACCAAAAGTTTGTTTACAGAACCGTATATCAAACATGAAACTTACAATCACAAATACACAATATAATTACCTCCAATAACAGCCTGACTGTTAGTGGTAAATCTAATCCGGTTAATTCATTTTTGAGGTGTTTTGATAAGGATTTGATATGTACGTTGGTAACTAAAGAACAAACATCAAAATCTGCTTTTGTGTTGGGTCTAGTGAACTAACAAATGAGTGGCTGGTACTGTTCCTAACAACGGTGATAGCAGTTTTGCAAGATTTCTAAAAGTTTATATGGGAGAGAGCCTACAGTGAAATATACGTCTCAAAAGATTACTTTCTTGACGTGTTTTAACCAAGCAATATAAATATGGTAACAATGGAGAAATAGTAGAACTGGGTAACAGGGTCTTCATTATTTTTCAATTTTCTGTTTATATTACTATTGAAAACTTAATTACTTCATCAAGGGGGCTCAATGCCATGTAAGTACTACAGTCACTTGATGAAACATCCATTTTTAGTTTTCTGAAAAGGAAACTATTGTGCCGGCTTTGTCTGTCCGTACGCACTTTTTTCTGTCCGCCCTCAGATCTTAAAAACTACTGAGGCTAGAGGGCTTCATATTGGTATGTTGATCATCCACCCTCCAATCATCAAACGTATCAAATTGCAGCCCTCTAGCCTCAGTAGTTTTTATCTTATTTAAGGTTAAATTTAGCCATAATCGTGCTTCTGGCAACAAAACAACACAGGCCACCACGGCTGGCTGAGAGTTTCATGGGCCGCGGCCCATATAGCACTATACCGAGACCACTTGAAGATAGATCTATTTTCGGTGGCCTTGATTATGCGCTGTACAGAACACTCGACTGCGCCGAAGAAACTTCGGCGCATTTTTTACTTATGTAATCCATTATTACTACGGTATTTGACTTAACAGCCTTGGTGATGAAACTGTTCCTCCAAGCATCGAGTGTAGTTATTCATGGATTTCTGGATAACGAGCCACAGAACATTAGAAAAATAGGTAAGGACTTATCCAGCGCACAGTTATTGCTCTGTCCAGCTAGGAGAGCAATATTTTGCTAATAAGAACCTTATCAAGAGGCACGCTGGCTTCTGACTGACTATTGCACTCCTCACGTAAGCCAAGTATCTTTTCATTACAGTTTGAGTAAATTTCTCCTTGATACCAGGATCCCAGTCTCAACGGCAATCGCCCTCTGCTTCCTGGTGGATGGATGGTAAGACATGTTGTGATGATGTCTGGACGTTTAGCCTGGGATTCTGCAGTTTTATGGATATTGCATCTGTAATTATCTATCCTCTGATCATTGTCGTTGCTAATATCAGTTCATCTACTGTGGGTCTCCTGTCATGCCCTTGAATAAAATGCTGAAAAATGGCCCCACTGAATTCTGTGAAATTGCAGACGCCTCTATATGGGTACCTCTGGGAGATTAGCAATTCCTCTGTGAACCACACTGGCCTTGACTCTTTCCCCACTTCTTTGCGATATTTTTCATCACCAAGGGTATAATCAGGTTTGGGTGACAAAAAAGCCTCAAGCCTAGTTTTGGTATGCATTAATAGCATGAACTCTCCAGATTATCCATCAGATGAATAGAGCTTTCTGTTTGTATGTGATGTAGTAGTTCACCTTGCTTACAAGCATTTTATGAAAGCAGCCTTGACGCTGATCGCCCGAAACCTGTGTATCTAGCTGTGTTATTCACCAAACATTCTTGAACGTAGCTATGCGGCTGCATTCTAGTTCTAGCCTAAAATTATTGAATTAACCACATGAAACTGAAAATTGTCTTTAAAGATGCATAGTCCATTTACAGAGTTTCTAAAGCATAAACAAAAATAATAATTTTTTGAAATATCATGTCATAATTAACATTCTTAATGACTTAAGAATAGCATTTGCAAAATACATGTATTCTGAGCAAAGGGCGGTCGTCTGAGTTTGTCATTAAAGGTGGTCGATGCGCCATATCTCTTTGGTAGGATTTTTCCATGGATGCCAAAGACACGATTGGTGCAAACTGTTTGACAGAGCAGTTATTTGTGCCTATTTATTTGTTTACTAACCCATTTCTGTCAACAATCTATGTCTTAACTTTATCTTTATTTCTGTAATTTGTAGATGCCTGATTTCATTTGTGAGAACGACCGAGGGAGATAAAATGACTTAGTGTTATGAAAAACGTTACTACAGTGGTCACTAACGACAGTGAGAGAGAGAGAGAGAGAGAGAGAGAGAGAGAGAGAGAGACTGACGACTGAAAACTACCGCCACGATAATGGTCCTCAATGCAGAGAGAGAGAGAGAGAGAGAGAGAGAGAGAGAGAGAGAGAGAGAGAGAGAGAGATTATCAGAAGCATTTAAGAGGAGAATAAGATCAAAATCTTAGGAATCGGGTCAAAAACTATCATAAAACCTGTCCAGATACGAAGTCTAGAGCTGACTATGTTTGCATACCCTGAATCCTGAAGTGTAGCACTGATACTATATACAAAGAATCCGCGCATGCAGCATTAGCCAAAAGGATACTATGCAACTCTTATTTTCTCACAGAATGGATCATCGTGTGGGCGAATAAAGATGAAAACAATATACCTTGATGCTGAAAGTTTACCAATTACTTTTCTTAAGCCTCCTACTGGTTGCTGGTGCACATACGGGCATAGCCAGCTCAATCTAATAACACGATGTTAGAATGGCATGAAGGTAGGTTATGTTTTTTCTTCCACACAGGCCGGTTCTAACTCATGCCTATGGAGTTAAAATTTCATTACTAGTTTTGCCACCAAGCAAATAAAACAGAGACTTCGTAAGCTTGACATTTCTATTCTTTTTATTTTTAAACGCTTCAAAGGACCAAGAAGAAATGGCTACGCTCTAGTGTTCGCAGTCAAAATTTTATTTCTCCTGAGCAACCAATCTTTCCAGGAATAGGAATTGGTTTTAACCAACGTTCATTATGATGAAAATGTTAACACCTCAATAACCAAGTGCATACCAACACCGAGAGAGAGAGAGAGAGAGAGAGAGAGAGAGAGAGAGAGAGAGAGAGAGAGAGAGAGAGAGAGTACAACCCAACCCACACACGATAACAATTACGCAAGAGCCCCAGGCAGAATATCAAAAGACAAGTCACTTTTCGTTGCTATTTAGTGGGGGAAAATAGAAACAGAGAGAATAAAAACAGAGAGAAAAGAGGGCGAAGGAAATTAGAATAAGTAAATCGTTAGGCAGAACAAAAGGCTTCGAGGAAAGAGGGAGCCCGGAACCGGCAGTCAGCAGCGTGTGTGTAAATGAGGAGCAGAATATAGCCCTTGACAACAGAGATGTTAAAACAATGGAGATGTTGACATAAGTAACATTGACAGAGTTAGGACTAGACCCCCGGGGAGGGGAAACTCTAAGCTTTATGTAGATTGAAAAAAAAAGAAGAAGAAGAATCCAGAGAAGTGGAAGGCCCTGACAGTTGAACGTATCCACCTTCGTTTTCTTGACTTGTCAAAACTATGTTGTCTTTGTTTACTAGCCTGAAGAATGTGTTCTGAAATAATTGTCTTTTAAAAGTGCAGGTTGTGAGATTAATGAGCTTTTTTTCTAAAGAAAGGAAAATGCCTTAAGGCAGCAATGTTTGATGACTATTAGCGAATGCCCTTGCATTGCCATTATGGAGATGAAAATTCCAATTGAATGAGTAGCAATGTTGATGCTGAAAAATGCACCAAAATCATTTGACTATTCTTTCAACAAAACAAGGCAATGTATGAATGTTACACCAATGACAAATACAATATTACTAATTGTTCCATATAACGGTCAACTATTGGATACCAAACCCCAAATTATAATTATATAAACTCCCATAAAAAAAATGCAGCTGCTTTGCCAAGCTCGCCTCCACCTTGGCAACTTGCAGGTTAGCATAACAGAGTGATATGCCCTAGACTCAAAATGTGCCAGGGAAGACTCTCTTGAGATAAAGTCCAAATGCATTTATTCAATTCAATCATCATCTCTTCTATAACAATTAAACTGAGGAGGAATGGAATATAGAATTTGACCCAAGGCCTAACGCTGGGACCTATGAGGTCATTCAGCTCTGAAAGGGAAATTGAGAGTAGAAAGGTCTGAAAGGTGTTACAGGAGGAAAACCTCGCAGTTGCACTATGGAACAATTGTTAGGAAGATGGATAGCAGGACCGAAGAAAGAGAATATGAATGGAGGTACAGTAAACAGGAATGAAAGAGGTTGCAGCTAGGGGCCGAAGGGAAGCTGCAAAGAACCTTAAGTAATGCATACAGTGCACCTAACACTAACCCCCTACGGGAGACAGTTCCCTAAGCATCACACTAAATTTAGTTCCTTGTTATGTTTTTCAAGGAACCAGAAGCAAGAAACTACGTGTACATGGCACTTTAGTAGCTGAAGGAACTGTGTTGTTACTTTTGAAATCAGTAATATGCCAGAATAGGAGTTCATAAAGTTTTCCTCCCAAAATTCTGTTTCAGATTATATGTTACTGTTTACGATAACCAGGCATATTTTATCTCCGAAGGACAGTACACAGATATCTGAAATTTGAACGAAAATAAGGTGAATATTACAAAACTCCATGGGGCGGTATTTGCGCTGCTTATACATTTCGACTACCTCTTCCATATATATAACCGCATACAGGTACAATCACACCTGCTATATATGCAATGAACTAGTGCTAACAGCAGAAATTTGAGGAAGACTGGAAGTACGCAAAGGAAAATGTACAATCAGATAGGTGATCATGTGGTTATTGTGGGGAAGGCTGGGGAGATGAACTGTGTACCGAAAGTACCACAGTGTCACTTGTAGTTTGGCGCCTGAAATATACTGCAAGAGCAAATGGGAAAAAGCAGGATAACTGAGAACCCTGTTGTGTTACATAGGTAGGTCATGGAAGAGGTAGAGCATTTCTTTTACCTTGGGAACACTGGCCTACGAAGCACGATTTGTAAGACCACTACAAAAGAGAGTTGCTGCAGCATGGATGAAATGGAGAGAGATGGCTCATTTCCGGCAAATAAAAATCTCCCACTGGTGGAGAGGGCAAAAACTTACGAGAGATCTGTAAGGCTGTTCTACTGTATGCAGCAGAAACGCGGGCCCCAAAAACGAAAGTGAAGGAGATTTTTGAAAAGGTATGCGGACAGAATGTTAAGATTCACGGTCAGAGCACGGTGGGAAGAGTGTATTAAAACTGAGGAATTGGTGAATAGATGTGGTATCAAACTCTGGAAAAAAGACTGAGATTTCAAAGACTGAAATGGTTTGGATATGTGATGAGAACTGATGAGGTTAGTCAGAAAAGCAGTAAATATGAAACTCGCAGGACGGACACCTCCAGGAAGGCCAAGGGAATTATGGAAGCCTATTGATGAAGACCTGGACCAGACGGGAGCTCAGGCAGAGAGAGCAGAGGACCAAAAATTAAAGTGAGTTCATTTTACCACTAAACCCATCAAGGGCGGAGCTGACGTGAAACTATTTATGATGACAAGATGATTAATCAACACCTCTAACTTCCTACACATCTTTACTTATTAGCTCCATTATACCAATGGGTTTTTAAGGCCTCCGTATGCACGATGCATTTTTAGAGAAATCTCTCAAATTCCCATAAATAGTAAGTGTACAGTTCGGTTTCCTTTAAAATAATGTTGGATTATCATTAGCTGTAGGATACCTCAACTGTAGGCTATACTAAGGGATCATTATTACTTGTCAGAGTTTGTTATTTATTAGATAGCCAGAACTCAAAAGCATCTGAGAAATTAAAGAGTTACTGTGCCGAGATACTACATACATATTTTATTAATACTGTAGTGTACGTTTCTAACTTTAACCATTTAAGTGCATTATTTTGCTTATAACTCATCATCCATAAATTTACTTGCACTTGGATATTAGACTGTCAAAACTGTGAAGACCTGTAAGACATTATTAACCTTTTAATCACACCCAAGGATCTCCATATTTCTGGCCCTTTTCAAAAATTGTCACATATGCCACGTGAAAAATTCATCCCTACAACTTCCATCTTTTTTCTTTCACTCGCTCTCAATATCCAAGCCTCATGTTCTCAAATAAGAAGTGGCTCAACAACATCTTAATTTCCAACCCTGGCTTCGACTGACACTTCAAGTTTTGAAACTTTTTCACTTGTCTCTACAACAACTTTTCTTTAATCCCTAATTAGTACTGCGTTATATGTAAATATCAATCATTTCACATTCCATTCACAACTCATTTACTTATCCCACAACTTTGCGCCCACATCAACGTTCCTTTGTCTGACTTCTCGCACCATTCGATCCACAAAGATGCTTAATATTCAAGGAACATTAGATACCTTGTCCCAGCCCCAATTTTACATCAAACCAGTCATTCTTCCTTCTACAAACACCACTGCATGCCTCATGCTTTTTGGAAACTTACCCAACATACCACCAAAATATACGAGCACACACACACACACATATATATATAGGTGAACTGTACCCATGCAAGTATACGGATGCATAAAAATAGTAAATTTAAAACAAGTCAAAGTATATGTAGTCTTGATTCTAACAAATGTCAAACAGACTGAACTGCCACGGCACCAATGTCCTGAGTTTGATATCACTTGAGTACACTGACTGAGAGGGCGAATCTAGGTAGAAAACTGTTAAAGGGTAAAAATATCATGACGTTCGAGGAAAGGAAAAGGTTACGTCCTGTGGGATAGGGTCAATTAGACAATGTTACGTTTAAATCGATCAAATGTAGTGTATATTTTCTTTTTTTTTTTCAGAAATAATGAATTCTTCCGTGTTATTTTCTTTTCTGCTTTGCCTGTCGTTTCATCCTCGTAATAAAGTCTGTCGAATGTTTAACAAAATAAAAAATAAATGTCTTTTAGTTGATGGTAGCCTACTTAATTTAAAGACCCTCTCACTCGTCCATGAATCTGTTTTAGACCTAGAGGAGCAAAGACTGGGGCAGCCAACATGCTGTTTCTCGGATAATTAATGGTCTTTAGTAAAGAAGTTCTTCAGACTCACAGTGATCAATGAGTACATTCCATTTTTCCCGACCAAATAGACATCTTAAACATTTTGTCATTCACGCGCACCGAATGGCTTCGTGATACCGGTAGGATTTACAAGGATGCGTTACTGAAATCCCAGAAATCTCCCTAAGCCTTAATGCTTATTATTTCTCCTTTAAAAGAGAGACGCCCTTCTACACTCCCTTAAGACCCATCCATTCATTTGCAACTTTACCATCCTTTTAAAACGCATACGCGCCAGCTAATGAAAACGGAGAAGGAACTTCAACGAGGGTAAACTCGTGTAAATTTCGTTGCAGCCTGTAGTCTGGGAGCAGGCGGTTAAGGTTAGCCGGGGAGACGAGGAAAGGTTGCTGGTTTGAGCAACGGGAAAAATGACATGATCTTCAGGCATTCATATAGGTACTTTATTCACCTCTCGGGCTCTTCATTGCGCTGTAAAATGGTAATGAGACGCTTACGGCCTCAATAACACGGGGCGCAGACTTAGGGCGAAGCGCCTTGGCCAAAAGTTTATAGTAGCGGCGTTATTGTCGAAACGAGGAGGATCCCGCTTTCTCCTCTATTGTTTTTCTCTTCACGGGGAAGCGATTTCATGCAATCACTGTCTGGGACCTTTATAAAGCGATTTCCATTTTTCCACGACGTTGGAACGAAGGAGATTTTTCGTTATTGGTGCCCTCTCTCGGCCTTCTCGGGCCTTTCATAAGCCCGCCTTCGTTTTCCTCCTTCGGCTTTTATTGCTGTTCATACTTAAGCGGGATGAACACAACAACGCGCTCTGCTTCCAAATGAGGAAACTTCATGGAGTGACTTGGATTTCATTTAAGCCGAGGTGTTGATCCTTAATGGATTTACGAGCAATCGCAGTCCATGCTCCATTTAATATATATATATATATATATATATATATTTTATATATATATATATATATATATATATATATATATAGATGTATACACACACACACACACACATATATATATATATATATATATATATATATATATATATATATATATATATATATATATATATATATATATATATATATATATATATATATATGTACACACACACACACACATATATATATATATATATATATATATATATATAATATATAATAATAAAATCTTTACTTAACTACGCATCGTATTCATCTTCTTATGGAAGTACGTTTGGTGAGAATCCTTTATGTATATATGAACGCACACACACACATATATGTATATATGTACAGTATGTGTGTATACATTATACAAAGTATTCTCACCAAAAGTACTTCCATATTAAAATGATTACCACGATTAGTTAATATACACACATGTGAAAAAACTAGACATCTTCAATGATAACAATGATAACAATTACAGCGTCTTACTGATGGTTTTCTTATTAAGATGTAGTATTTGGTTTCCACAAAACATGCAAGAGTTATAAGTGATATTTCAGTGAATGATAAGTATCTGAAATGTTGAAAATGTCTATAAATCCCCATATATATATATATATATATATATATATATATATATATATATATATATATATATATATATATATATATATATATATATATATATATATATATATATATATGTTCACGCATTAATGATAAAATTCCTCGTTTATCATAAGCCAAGAGTTTTATTTAGCCAAAAAAAAAAGTGATCACCACACAATAATTTTTGGACTACTTCACTTATCATCATTCTACGACCTGATAGAAGAAAAAAATGAGTACACTTACTTTGTGATTAACTGCAATGCATCGTCGAACTGAAGAATATAGGTCATCAAGAAAGCTGGAGAAATATCAAGTCTTACATTGAAGAAATCACAGTCCAAGAACGGCAGCTGTGTTAGGCAACTTGAAGATCATGGGACTTTCAGCTCCGGATCTCTCTCAAAAGGGCGACATGCAAGCGTTTGCTATGATTCTGTAAAGCAATAAGTTGAAGTCTGACCAAAGATGTAATGTCCAAACTTTATATGATCTTGAAATTACAAAATACAAAAAGAAAAAAGCCGTATAATCATTGAAATGTAAAGCACGAGAACAAAAATGATTAAAAGTTCATACATTGAATACAGTATCAATATGCTAGTAAAAACAAAAAAAAGTTAAGGATTTAAAGAATCCAGGAAAACTATTCAGTCAAGAGTCTCTGGTTAAAAAAAAAAACGAACTTTATCAAAATCCGTAGAATGCATATGTGCGGCACTATCTTTATTCAAGTGGCGCTGAGGCTATTGCGCAGAATCAGTGATATATTCTTTATTAAATGCCAGTCCTACGCTAGAGTTCTCGCTTCCTCTGGTAACTCGAGCTACGAGAAATACTTCCCATATCTCGAATTACGTAAGAGATTTCTTGCACAGTTTATATTCTCAAGAAGTAGACTGGGGCGGTTGCTTGCACGTACTGCCATAGCGCAAGCATTTCATATCTCTGCTTTACATCATCCCAGGTCGGTAATTCTGCCCAGGGTGCTAAGCTACAGAGCACGATATGGCCTCGCTAAGTGCTACCAAATGTCCCTTTTTAATCCGCCCTGCCTGGTAATACTTATGTGATACTGCAATTTTCATTTTCAGATAGAAATCATGGGTGCAAATACCTTTAAAGGGTTTTACGTGCATTTTTTTTTTTAAACGCGGTGAGCCAGACCAAGGCGCGGTATTCGACACTTTAGTTCTTGTGTTTATTCACTCATTTATTTTTGACCTGATAACGTGTTTTGCAAATGTTCCTTCAAAACTACGCCGTTATTCCGTATGTATGAATGAGACCAGCTTTTGATTGTTTAGTTCTTCATTTGTATTCCCACTCGTAAGGTAAAATAAGAAAATGAAAAGAAAGCTGGGAAAGAATAACGAAGCGTATAATAGCAACAGTAATCACAATGCATGGAAAACAAATGCAGCAGCCATTATCTCGTGTGTCTGCTATTCCCCATTGCAGGAAACAGTAACACAATGGTCAACACCACTCTTACACTTTAACTGCTGAATTCGTGGATGAACCAAAGCCCTACCCAGTAAAACTTCCATAACTTTTGCCACTTACACACCTACACAAAAAAAATTCATCAGCAGTGCATCAAACCCTTACAGCACAGCACCACATACCTGAATCTTGCACTCATTTTTACTTTTGCACTTCCTGGATAGCAAGGCACTTCTTTCCATTAGCACTTTCACTAGATCTTTTCAACCCTTTCGAGGTCTTATCTCCTCCTTCCCCAGAAAACCTCTAAAATGTACATTTTTTGCCAACCTGTCAACCTCCATTCAATCCATATGACCAAACCATCCCAGAATATTTTTATCTATCCATTAACCTAAGCAAATATTTGTACCAACTCTACATATTTCTTACACTGCATATCTATCATTAACAATTCTTTTCAACTGCTTCAGCCTTTCATCCGTCATTTGCACTCAACATCCACACTACACTTACGTTATGAAGAGTTGACTAAACAATCATTTTACTCTTTACCCATTTGTTTCCAAAGATGATCCAAGTCGCTTCCCGATCATAGGCATACACCCTGCTACCACTCTTGTTTCACCTATTCTGTGCCACACCCTTGTCTCACCCTACAAACATCCATTATATTTCCACACGAACACTTTCGCGAACCAATTGCTTCCATCCTTTCCCCATCCTATTGGTTGACATTTACCCTCATAACGTTAGATTCACTCGCACCTTTCTCCACTTAGAAACTTTTCAAACTATCTTTCCCAGGCCATTCACAACTCATATTCTTATCCCACAGCTTTGCCCCTACATCTGCTATACTTGTCTTTGCTTCTCGCATCACTCATTCCACAAAGATAATGAACAGCCACTGAGACATAACATACCATACTCTCAGACCCACTATTACTTACTGCTTGTACCTTCCTAATTCTACAGACATCAGCTTATTAGTGACACGTGCTTCATTTAGAATGAAGTGTATGCTACTCATTTTGGAGAGACCAGCCACCATAATCCATTTAGGCGTCACGAAGTCACACTGCTCACTAGTAAGAGCTGTTTCATTCCTATTGAACACTGTAATGCTACTGTAAGCTACTGTGCCGAGAATCATTCCTTAGCTTTTTTTACTTTTCTGTATTTATTCATTCCTCCTTTCATGCTTTTTTTATTTATTTAACCAAGAATTTTAAAAAAGCCTACTTCTCTTTGCTTTGTTCTCTCTTTTTCAAATATGAGTATTAGATTCTTTGAAAATTTCCTGAACAATATTTTTTTTATATAAATGGATGCCCATGCTAAATATATAAGTACACACACACAAACACACACACACACACACACACATATATATACATACATATATATATATATATATATATATATATATATATATATATATATATATATATATATATATATATATATATATATATATATATATATATATATATATATATATATTTCTACATCTTCCCAAGCATCCAGGCTACCAAAAGCTTAATTTAACACTCAGAAGTAAAAATACAATGCATTGCCTAGCACTGCCTGACAAGAACTTCGCTGGGAGAGCGGGTTCCATTCTCAGCTACCACTCTGTTGGTCGAGAGTTCGAATCTCCGACCGGCCAGTGAAGAACAAGAGAAATTTGTTTCTGGTGATAGAAATTCATTTCTCGTCATAATGTGGTTCGGATTCCACAATAAGCTGTAGGTCCCGTTGCTAGGTAACCAATTGGTTCTTAGCCACGTAAAAATAAACCTAATCCTTCGGGCCAGCCCTAGGAGAGCTGTTAATCAGCTCAGTGGTCTGGTTAAACTAAAATATACTTAACATAACTGCCTGACAAGGAAGGGCAAAAGGAATACTGGTCCCTCTTTAAATCTGTTAATTGCACTCTGTATATCTCTCCCACTTTCTCTCTTTGAACATGTGAAAGTTGGAAGCCCTATGTTTTTCAGAGCATGAGGCCGTGGGGAGATTAACTTCTGGCCAGAGGGAGAATAAATCAGATTAAGAGAGAGGTGCGGCTCGTGTAGGAACACCTATTATTGGCTCACCATGAGGCGACCATGATTCAAATGATGTGCACGCATAGAGGAACAACACTAAACCCATCTGCATGAGGACAGCATCTTAATACCTGACCCGAGGTCTTAAAAGACCTGACCGAAGGAATGAGAAGTTAGAGAAAAATATGGATGCGAGCGAGACACCATCCTCCTTTTGCCTTCCCGCCTCGTTCAGAGTGCCATGCCCCTACCACGTGGTCCTATCTTGTAGGGGGCCTTAGTACTCTTACCAGTGAAGCCTTTTAGCCCACTCCCGCCAACATTACCCATGCTGAAGCCACCTCTTCTATAAGGTAAAGTGATCTGTTGCAAAGGTTCTTTTCATTCAGTCACACTGTTTTAATTCTCGCACTATACTTCCTATTTCATTTCTAAGTGCCAGCATTTCCATAATAACCTCGCCTTGTTAGAGCAGTGTTACATAAATTCCAGTGTTGAGTAATTACATAAAATCGCGTGTTCAAGGCATCCTTGGTACCCTCTGTGCACCGCCTTGTCCTATGCATATTTTACTGTGTCCTTTCTGGCCTTTAATTCGTAAATCTCTCTGTTTACAGAGGGATCACTTGCCGTGGAATATTCCCTTGATTGTGCCCTGCAGCATCATCACAGCTACGGATATACCTTCAAGTATCCCTCATTATAGTTAAGCTCTCAGGCCTTACCTGCCTGCTTAGTTCATTTCGTCTTCTTACTGTTCATTTGATGTTAATATATGTAATCTTAAACTTACCCCAAAGTGTTTGCTTACAACTGCCTTGTGCTCAGTTATTTTCCCCCTTTTCTTTGTTTTTTACGATTTCCTGAATCAACAGCAGTCAGATACTATAAAAATATTGAGGTAAGTAATGTAATCATTCATTTAGTCTATAACCTGCTCATGATAAGCATTTACCCAGGTAAAATCGTGTATATATATATATATATATATAAATAAATGAATAAATAAATAAATAAATATATATATATATATATATATATATATATATATATATATATATATATATATATATATATATATATATTTCAGTCATATATATATATATATGATATATATCTTTTAGTTCAATATATAGAGGAAATATATATATATATAATAATATAATATATATATATTATATATATATATATATATATATATATATATATATATATATATATATATATATATATATATATAAATTATCAGTCAGTAAATAAAATATATAATATAATACATTATGATGGCACTGAAGGTAGTATTTATGTATCTTTTAGTTCAATTCATTATTGAATTAAAGGAAATTATTATCCTTCTTACCTTGGGGGTTAGTGGTCCGTGGAAGTTGTTTTTGAGGCGGAAAGAATTCTTATCCGCCTCAAAAACAAAAGATACTAAATTGCCAGCCATCACCACTATTGCTTAGCATAACCCCTTTAATTCATATTAGGTTCTGATCACATTCACCAGAGCAATGTATTTATGATAGGCCATATGACCTCTCAATTTCTAGATTTTTTCATACATTTCGGTATAAACATAAAATAATCGTTTTCGTGTGTGTGGGTATGTGTGCGGATGTGTACATATGGCCTATATCTGACAACTCTACTTGGACAAAATCCATGAATCTCTTTGCAGCGTCAGTTTTAACCCACTAATTCATACTTTTCAACTGCAAAGCCGATTTTCTTTTGCTTTTAAAACGGGACGTAAAACAGCGACGGGAATAAAAATGACAAACACAAGAAAAGGCATTTGACACAAGAACTATCAAGATGTTACCGAAGCAATTACCGAGTGTAAAAAATGACTGCAAAAGAGTGGCTTGAAAGTGTCGTAAGAATAAAGCTCAAAAGATTAGATTAAAATATTCTACTTTTCTCTGATTTTATTCCGGGAAGACGAAAGAGGAGAATCAATTCTATCACTACTAAAAATAATCTTCGTATCACGTAAAACACATAGCCTGTACCCTGTAATAATTATTGTACAAAAAGTGACGGGCATCTTCACAAAATACACAAAAGCTGTCGTTCCATAATCTTCAGAGCAGCGATGACATATTCGGCAAATAAGAATATTTCATGAGGATCCGCGGTAAATACCAATGGGATAGAATACCAAGATGAACAGCCCCAAACGCGGGTGACGTTCGTTCTGATTAATTATGACAAGCACGTCAATCAAGTGCGATGTCTTTCGGCTCAAAACATCAAAATCGTGGCAAGGAGAGAAAAGGTTAACGCGAATAAGTTTCGAAAGGACGCACAGACCGAGCATTCATTATAACTTCCTGCGTGCCCTTTATATATATATATATATATATATATATATATATATATATATATATATATATATATATATATATATATATATATATATATATATATATATATATATATATATATATTATATATATATATATATATAACATAAAAACATATATACATATATATATATATATATATATATATATATATATATATATATATATATATATATATATATAAAATATATGTATATACATTAGATATATTTATATATATATGAGATATATACATATGTGTATATAGTAACATAAAAATATATATACATATATATATATATATATATAAATATATACATTATATAGATATATTTATATATACACACACATATAAATATATATATATGTATATACACACACACACATATATATATATATATGTATACAAATATATAATATATATGTGTATATAAACATATAATATATACACATACACACACACACACATACATATATATATATATATATATATATATATATATATATATATATATATATATATATATATATATGTATACAGTCAATTTACTTCTTAGTCTTTTCAAGCTTTCTCCAAATTCTTTCTTTTACTTAAAAGAAGTTAAAAAATCAAAGGTCAATTATTTATGGGGAATTTACTGCGCCTTACGTTTCAAAACAACACCGTTTATCTTCAGCGGAATAATGAATGAAGATACCAGATGGATTTCTGATCAACTGGTATTTTTGTTCATTGTATGCTGAACATAAGATGTGCTGTTTTGAAAGGTCCGTAGCACTAAAAACAACCTTAAGCGAATAGACCTTTGATTTTTAACTTACTGCTTACGAAAGAATTTGACAAAGACTATTAAGAAATCAGTTAACTGACTAGTTGCTATCAGTTTTAACACACACACACATATATTACACACACACACACACATATATATATATATATATATATATATATATATATATATATATATATATATATATATATATATATATATATATATATATATATATATATATATATAAATATGATATATAATATAGAAATGATAGTATATGTGTATACATATATATATATACATATTGTGAGGTTTAGTACTTTTGATGGGACAATCGTTTGCCGATTGTTCCCTTGTTGGGTTGTTGCCTCCTTACTTTTTTGTTTGCTTTGCACTCTGTAGGAGCTGACGTCTGTCTCGGTGTCTTCGAGATCGTCAGTCAGGTTTGGAATAGCAGCTAGTCATGTTCTCGACAGCATAGCAGCAGCTTTTGAGTATTTTGGAACTGCAGGTATTCGCTACCTGTGGCCCTCTGCAGTTGGAGGATGACGTTGATGGCTGAACCGTGTCCATCAGTGGAGCAGTGTTGTTCCTGTTTGACAGCAGTCTTGCTGTTGCCTTGACTCTGCCCATCATCTGTCGTTTTTGGAGATGTTCCTGTTGGCCGTCATGGGGCGGTTGTTTTTGATGATCGTATGGCAGTGTTCAAGGATGTTCATCCTCTTCGACCTTTGTTTGGTCTCGACATCTGTGTAGATTGTCTGTTGTGTTTTTGTGCTGCACGAGGTTACAACCCTGGTATTTATACGGTTGTATTGGTATTATTTATGCTGCTTTATTATTCATGATCATGTGTTGCTAAATTATTTATGCTATTTTTGTACTGTTTGATGCTGTTTGATCATGTTGTTTATGCTGTCTGTTTTGTTTATATTTTGCGATGTAGCCAAGGTGTTGTTCACTTATTATGATTACTGTTTTGTTAATGTAATGTTATTGTCTGTTATTGTCTTTCATAGAGTAACTTTGGTTTGGCTACATCAGTGTTTATTTTGATTTGGAACTGACTCTTGTTTTAAATTTGATGTATTTATATTTTTAATGGACTCATTATGGTAGTTAACTTTGCTGCTGGTAATCATATTTCATTTATGGTAATACTGAGTATGTAATTTGATTTATTTTGAACCAAACCTGACTCACTTGTAAATATGTATATATCTTATAATAAATTAGTTTAAGGTAACTTTATCGTTTTGTTCAGCTCCTTCCTCCTTTGTCTGCCTCAATTTCTGCCAGTCATTCCAGTTCCGTATATTTTATATATATATATATATATATATATATATATATATATATATATATATATATATATATATATATTCATATATATATATATATATATATATATATACACAAAATAAGTGTTACCTTGATAAAGGCTGACTTCAGTGAAAATCTAACCATTTAACTAATGAATCAGAGATGAACCGCCTGCGGAACAACCTTCTAAACCTTGAACCATTTCACATCCACATACATGTCACACACACTCCCACTCTTCATGATACCATAGTACATTAATGATATGCCCATCAGCTGATGACATCTTTCAGTTCTTAGATACTCAGCATTATTTCAACAAGCACTTACAAATTTGCAAGCAACCTTCCACTCTTGCATCATTAAGATGTGCATCACTTCCAATACCTTTAATTTCATTTATAAAGTACAACTGCCGACTCTTTTCTTCCTAAAGTTTTCAATAACCTTTTTTAGCACTCAAATTCCTCTCGAGTCACTACTTCGGTGTCCTTTATACCTAAATGCAAGTTTATATCAACCAATCAATCAATTCTGTATACCTATATATGTTCTCTTTTGCAATGGAACTGCCACAAATACATTTTTCCTTAACGACACTCATTTTATCCACTACTTCAAGGAGTTAGTCTTTTTCATATTCACCCAAGCCCACAACCACTTCCTAATGTCAAAGTCCTTAAATTTTTTTATAATCCTCGACACATCCTTCCATAATGCTTGGGTAGTTTTTTATCCATCATTTTCTTTTCTCCCTTCTCTATTCTTACTTATCTGATAATTAAACTGGCTTGACTACAGTGAGGGTCACATTCTGAACCAGTCCTACCAACAAAAACTTTTATTTTCTCTTTCGCTTCAATTGGATAATTATCAAATTTACTCCATCCACTCCTTGCTTCTTCACCATACTGTTTCCCAAGCGTTTCCAAAATTTACTTATCTACATTTTCATTCTTTTTGAAATCTAATTTTCTCAACAATTATTCATTTCTCAGAACACATTTCCAGAAGGCTCTCAATTCCCATTCATTCAAAAGAACACCATACCCAGTATCTTATTTTCTATCACCGATCTTTACACTTAAGTCATCCGGCATAACCACCTTTTTTCGTTCTCCAAGACAGTGTAAACATTTGTGAAAGTTTGCAAATAAACTTAAAAATGTCTTTCAAAAATTATCCATCTCAATATATTTTGCAAATCAATTGATAAGCTTTCAATCAGATGCGGCTAAAAAAGAAACTCCAAAAGATTCATAATGAGTGTGCTTGCTGCAAATAATATTAAAAACTTCGTTACTTAGAACAGAAAAAAAAGCCTTACCAACAATTCTCACGGCATATAGCCCTTCAGTAAGCTTTCATTTATTTCTGCTTTTCGATAAATACTGAAACGGAAGCAATAAAAATAACGAAAACCTTTGAACCTGAACGTACATGACCTGAGGGAAATTGAAACAGAATCCAGCGCAGATATTCTGCCAGCGAAATGAGCCTCTGTTCACAACGTTCCCTTTTGTAGACAGTAGCTTTTGTACACCGTGCAATCAAAAGGTCTGGTATCAAACTATTGCACAAATTGTACACGATCAATTGCAGTTTAAATCGAGTGGTTTGCCAATCACACATGCACACATTATACATATATATTATATATATATATATATATATATATATATATATATATATATATATATATATATATATATATATATATATATATATATATATAATATGAGAGAGAGAGAGAGAGAGAGAGAGAGCATATTATTCAGAATAACCGACATCTATATGGGACCAGAATTGCTAGTAACTTGCAACCCAAGATGCTTCAGAATAAAAGACCCATATATGACAAACAGAAAGTAGACAAGAAAATGTCAAGTAAATTAAGAAAAGTTAAAAAATAAACATTTATATACAAAACACCAATCGATACTCTAAAAACTACATGCTGCACGGTGCTTCACAACAACACTACACCCTCCAAAATTTATAAGCATCGTTTTTAGCAGTCCTTCCTGGAAGACCATTTCTTACTTTACAGTAAAAATAATTGCATGTATCTTTTTCCCACTCTTGTATCCATTATTGACCATGCTTCTAAAGCTTCATCTCACTTTCACCACATTTTCTTAGAGTCCTGTGACTTCACAATCGTGTTTTATATTGTTTTTACTTAATATTTTCCAACTAAGATACAGTCCCAGTCAGCACAAATGAAGGTAAGCACCTGAATCACCTACCTGCTTCAGCTTGCTCATTGCCCCTTGTCTCATCCTTCAGTGAACGAAAGGCCTCCCAGTACTAGACAGTGACAACCTGACACTTCAAATGAACGTGGATGATCTTTCATTGCACTAGGAGGAAGCAATCTGATCTGCAATTGTTGCAAATGATCAATGATTTAGCTTTGGGATAAGCATCATATTTTCTACTTATCAGATACATGTTGTTTTGAAAGTGGAAAAAAATATAAAATATACAAAGTTTACAAGGACCCTCGTCCTATAAAAAAAAAATGCCAAAATAACATATGAATACTCTTTACCCCAACTGTCTAGGATTAAGGATCTTTATAATGTTTCCTGAGTGAAGAACGGAAGCGGTGATAAATGACTTAAGAGGACAGGTATCAAGATGAATACCATCAACGGACGACTGTCTAGAAATAAGGACCTTTTGAAGTAACTGCTTCGGTGTGTGTGTGTGTCTGTGTTTTTGTACAAATACATACCTACACATACATCTATATGCATATATATATATATATATATATATATATATATATATATATATATATATACTGTATATATATATATATATATATATATATATATATATATATATATATATATATATATATACTGTATATATATATATATATATATATATATATATATAGTTATGGATTACGAGGAGGTGACTGCGTTTTTCATGTTACTCTACTAATCTTAGCCTTACAAAACCCCCCGTAAGACCACACACAGAATGATTGCAAGAACAATTACTAATTGGAAGGTCGCCAAATGAGAAGTATGTTCCTTAACATTATTTTATTTTACACACACACACATGGTAAACTGAACAGTGGGAATAATGGACAAATCTCATACAATAAACAAGTGGAAAAACAGCACAACAGTAAATCACTGAGTTGATAATTAACGTATCAATTACCCAACGGGGTATATGTAAATGGCCACTTGCAAGTGATCCATAAGCCAATCGGCAATGCAATGATGCCAACCTCGATGCGGGCGGATTCTTCAGGCAATCGGGAACACAGAGGAACGGCTACGTAGGTAACTTGCACAGATAACACTCCTGGAAGTAAAATAATCCCAGATAAGACTACTAACGAAGTACTATCTCTCTGGAAATGACTTAATGTACAAACTGGAGGGTATTGCCTTACTCTGCTCACTTCTTGGCAAGGGGCATGAGTTACGTTATGCACTGTTCAAAGAATTACATACTAGGTATAAAAAGTTCGCTGTTTAAGTCGAAGGGACAAAGAATTTACTGGGGGTGGTGAAATACGAGAGAGAGATGGTAAAAAACGAGTCAAAGGAAAAGTACAGGGCTAACCATTTCCCTTTCAGGGGACATACCGTGTTTGCTTCCTGGTACTGCTTGAGCACACAACTCTAGGTTGACAAGATCAAAGCTTCTCTCGGGCAGTGTCCAGTAATGGGGTCACAACAGATCCAGTGCAAGTGAAAAATGAGTTCGCGCCTGCCAGCAGTTCGATCGTCAAATGGACAGAACTTCGCCAAGCTGACAAGCAGACTAACTGTCGATGTAGGGTGTTGGTTCCTTATAAGGCTTCGGATGCTGCTTGGGGATTGGCTCCGGGTGGTGTCACTGGCTATGACCTGCAGATTAGAGAAATGGTCTTTGGCCTGTAAAGTGAGGGAAAAGCTGCGCGAGTTTAATTAAATTTTAGGATCTAGACAGAGGAAACAACAACCTTCTCCAAGTGTTTTCCCTAGAGAGGCAATACGGGCCCGACCCTTGAAGGGGGCTGCTTGGCCACTCCTAAATTCTACCCTTTCACTCCAACCCTTGTGGGTCTACCTACACTCATATTGTCTTGATATTTTCACCTTAAACTATAAGAGTTAGCGATCCAGCGGCGTAGAAAACCATAAATATATATATATATATATATATGTATATATGTATGTATGTATGTATATATATATATATATATGTATGTATATATTATATATATATATATATATATATATATATATATATATATATATATATATATATATATATATATATGTATATACATATACATATATATCTCAAATATAATATATATATACATAAATATATATTTTCATGATACTTTCTTTAAAATGTACATCATTCCATGATTTTAATATATTTACTGTTCTAGTTGTCATGTATTCTGTGTAATGTTATGATTATTGAGATGTCGTATGTAGTGTATGTAAGATTTCACAAGAATAAATGATTTACATAATTTAACTGTGTAATTTAAAATTATTGTGTTTAAGTTAAACCAGATGTTCCGCTGTCATCAGTTAACATAAGGAAGAATCGCGTTTTTCGTCTTGTTTAAAAAACATGCCACTCATAATTAACCACCAGCTGGCTTTGTTTTAAGGGATTTCCTAAGTCACATATTATTCTTGATTGCGTTGAGATCTTGTCCAATACGGTTTTCTGTTCGATTCACGTATTTTTTTTTTTTATTTACTGTCTCGATCAATTACGTCATGTTTTGTAAGACTGCAGTGTCCCAATTGAGTTCAAAACGCACTGCTCAGGAAGTGACGTCATGTGTCTTTCTACAATGTTCCATGAAAGTTTTGCTCTTTGATGGGAGACAGGATCCATTTCATTGTAAGACCAGATATCGTGCTTGTTACATTAATTGTAATATCCCCTCTCTCTCTCTCTCTCTCTCTCTCTCTCTCTCTCTCTCTCTCTCTCTCTATATATATATATATATATATATATATATATATATATTATATATATATATATATCACACGTTTTAAATTCATAACGCAAAAGTAAATATATTGTATTGGTCACTCTTTAGCGCTTGAGGTTTTTTGTGAAATCTTATTCATATTTAAATTTATAACAGTGGTAACGGTGCTTATCAAGAAGTGTGTTTAGTGAATTTCAAGCTGCAGAAAAAATTGGGGTAATCTTGCGCAAGTTTTCACGAGTTTGTGTAAGGCTAAGTGAATTTTTGCAACTTTTGACCATGGTTAAAAAAATAATTTGAGGTTTGCAGATGTGTTAGTCAGAGTAATTTACATTGAATTTCATTTACACTATAATTCATTTTTTTATGTTTTGTTTAATAGTGTGTTCTTAATGTCACTTGAGTGTTTTGATTCTTTTTGAATTGTATTTGTTTAGTTCTGTGAAAATTTAACACTCTGCCATATTTTATGTTTGTAATCTCTTAATTTTTCACATTTTATGTCGTGGTGATTTAACATTTATTTACTTAGCATCTGAAGTATTTCTTAATAATTTAACATTGCATATTTGAATTAATCTTCATTTACTTAGAGTTTCTTTTCAAATCTTACGTATTTCTGAATAGTTTAAATTTTGCTTGCTTAATCTAATTTATTGATAAATTAACCTTGGTGATTTAATTCAAGAATTAATTAAATTATGTTAATTTCAAGTAAAAGTAAATTTTCATTAAATTTTAAATTTTGATTATAATTTTGAATTTAAAAATAACTTTTTGCATTTAAAATTGTTATAACAGTGTTTCATAATATATTGACCACCAGTGATAGCATTAATTAGGTGAACACCCAGAGTGTTATAGAGTTTTGTTCCTTTAGTTTTGCTAAAGTGAATTAAGACCAAGGGACAGCTGAAGTTGTTTGATGGAGCTATGCCCTTTTACTTTAGTATATTTCTTGTTTAAATGTTGATACTTCACACTAGTTTTGATAAACTTAGTCTGATTTCTCACATGATTAGTAAGTTGTTAAGGGATCACTGCTGCCTTCAGAGTACTCAGTCGTAATTTTATTGCTATGAGAGTTAAGGTATCTGGGTGAAGTGAGGTAAGTTTTTGAATTCTATGATTAATCGTGCAATAACCAGATACTTGGAACACATCGTGGCAATACATATAATATATATATATTATATATGTATATGTATATATATATATATATATATATATATATATATATATATATATATATATATATATAGTGTATATAATATATATATATATATATATATATATATATATATATATATATATATATATATATATATATATATATATATATATATGTATATATATATATATATATATATATATATATATATATATATATATATATAAAAATCATGAGTGAACTAAGGTAAAAGGCCAATTTAAAAATTTCTTTCTTCTTCATCTGACGTTTCGTTAAGTGTTATTAAATCTTCTGGGAATCTGTTAATAAAAACAATAAATTTTAAGAAATAATCTTATTCTTATAACTGTGACTTTCTATTCTTTTTACTTTTTATGATTCCTTCTACTGTAAGATAGATTGTTAATTTTTTTGTTTCTATTTACACATTCCAGAAGCAATAATATATTTACGTAAAGTAGGAATAAAGAAAACATCAATGTTGAAATTTGCCTGTTTTCGTAGTCCACCTAAGGTCTCCCTAGGTTTTCGCTCTAAGGTCTCCCTAGGTTTTCGCCTACCTGCAATACAGTCGTGTATATATATATATATATATATATATATATATATATATATATATATATATATATATATATATATATATATATATATATATATATATATATATATATATATATATATTATCGTGAAGTGATCAAGCACCTGGTTATTACACAAATATTAATACCAAAAAGTTACCTCATTTCGACCAGATGCCTGAAACCTCATAACAAAATATTAAGACTGAATACTCTAAAGGTACAGTGATCCCATAAAACTTACTTATCACTTGAGGAAATCAATGTATCTTTATCAAGTTATGGGTGAGGTAACAGCCAACAAGCTATAAACAGACTAGTGGAAAATAGGTATCACTTCAACAAACAATATAACAGTTTCCCTGGTTCTATTTCACCTAGATTAGTCTCAGGTGAACAAACAGATATATCACTTAGCTTATACACATTCATTAATTTCTCTAATTACTAGTGGTCAAAATGAAACGCTGTGCTTCTGACACTTTAAACAGACAAATTTATTTCTAAGTTCAAAAGTTATATGCAGAGTTCACAATCTCAAAAAGAT
This sequence comes from Macrobrachium rosenbergii, assembly GCF_040412425.1. Lineage (NCBI taxonomy): Eukaryota > Metazoa > Arthropoda > Malacostraca > Decapoda > Palaemonidae > Macrobrachium > Macrobrachium rosenbergii. Next base: position 33,215,373 of record NC_089790.1, read on the forward strand.
TTACTGTTATCTGACAACAGTGTAAGATTTAAGTATTACTTAATCGATTAAGTTTAATTCACAAAACTTTAATTTATTAAGAAAGCAATTTGGTTAAGTAAGATTCAAACCATTAACTATCACTCAAGTTTTAAACACATACCTGATTGACTAAACTCAACACAAGTGTTCACCAAAATATTAGTGACTGGAATCCATATAAGTATTCTCTGAAATCTCAATAATACGTATGCACTAACAAAATGCTAAGTAATCACTAGCACAAAACTTTGGAAAACACTAATTGTAAAATTAGAGTAATATGATAACACAGACATATAAGAATGAAATATGCAAAAATGGAAATATACCAACAGCCATTTCAGTAAGACAAAAATATGTTTAAAGATCATACCAATCTTTCAAAAGATTACCTTCACTTTTAATAAAGGTTAAACTCACATCTTTCTAAGACTTTCTCAAAGACAACACTGCCAAGTCACAATGACATACACAATAATATGTAATTAGCAGCAAGACACATTAGAACTCACTATAAGAGATATTATCCACCTCTTATCAAAACAATAATTCTCTTTTACCTAGAACATCACTTTAACTCTTAAGATAATAAAAACCAGTAAACATCACATTACCTTTTGTAAGTGTTTCACTATTATACACTCTACACAATGCTTGCACAATATAAATACCTTAGATCACTTGGGTGAGTTTAACAAAACTTTTACAAACAGGAGAGCAATCAGTAAAACCCCTTATACATGAATGGTAATTTGAGAGAGAGAGAGGGAGACAGCATATTTCCAGCAACCCCTTTGGCTAACTGACTCTTTCTCATTCAGCACTCCTCTTTTATCTTCAAGCCCTCCCAGAGTACTCAAAGAATACATAAGTATACATACATTATACATACAGGTATACATGTACAGTATACATACAGGACTGGAGCTTCGAGCACTTTATCTTAGTGATTGACATCATCCGCTCACTCAAACACCTGAGCGAATAAAAAGGAGGTATTTGCGACCAAAACTGGCTCACTGTCAGCATGTCAACTTCACTCTCTCTCTCTGTTCCTCATTCTTTCTACTCAAGATTATGGAAAGTAATAAACACAGACAGAGATGATAACCTCAGAATAGGCACACATGATAAACATATAACAAGCATTTAGCTGATAGCTGTCAACTCATGTCAGAGATAAGACAAGAGGCCTCTGCCTTTCTCCAAACACGACTTCCTTCACACCAACACCTGCGCAAATATAGGAAGCGGTAAGTGATAATGGTTCAAAAAATATCTCTCCCTCACTCTCCACAGCTTTAACACTCAGTGCTATTATAAGGTGTTATAATATAAATAACCATTTTATAAGTGTTTCTATAACCCTGTGAAAATTTTGACGTTTTGCTTGCAGATTCATCATTCATTGTGAAGATGTGATTTTAAAATGTCTTTTTCTTACAGATAAATTGTATATCATGTAATCTTACAATGTCTTGGTATGTTTTTTCCAATTGTTTAATATTTGAAATTGTATTATGAACAGCGAATTCTTAGCGTGTTGTGAACAGAGAGAGATATTCTGAGATTCTTATCAGGTCACCACATCCTGTTTACCCAAGTGTGTGAAGGTAGTCATGTAGGGAGGAAGGCAAAACGAACCCCTCTTAACTTATCGTGATTTGACAGTTATCGGCCAGTTG
>NC_089790.1:33222078-33232078 GCF_040412425.1 Macrobrachium rosenbergii
TATGGCACGTGTTTAGGATTAGAAAAACTCTCTAAATCAACACATATGGACCCGTTTGTCGAGTTGAGATTGCTGGCAATAAACAACTGAATGGTAATTCAAACATTTCTTAGTGGAAATAATACATTACGGTGAACACGAGAGTGTCATGAATTTAGCGCACAGCAAAACTGATCAAGTTCTTGAAAAGGAGTTGGAAATAAAATAGGTCTGCAATCACATACTTCACTTCTATTAAGCGAAATACACTTCAAGAAATGATCGTGCAAACGAAACATACTTGATAATCTGTAAAAGAACAGAATGATGACGCATTTTCTTTTAATCAGTAAGTTCAAATACGAAAAGAAAAAGTTTTGGCGTAAACGATGAAATGGTACTGATGAAAATCAGTAAGGAACTTGATAACAATGAATCTTAGACCTACCAACAGAACGGTGCAAAAGAATGTTTCATATGTTTCAATCATTCAATGGATGTTTATAAAATAAAATACAGTAGTTTAGAAGGGATGGCTTATAAGTGTAGCCTTCCATGGAGATTGTTTTATGCACAAAACTGATATATCACACGGCAATCTTATTCGATACCCTTTCAGGATTGTCATTAAGGCGCTGGACTAATTTCCCAGAATATCCCTACATTTTTCACATGTCATTTTTAATTATGGTTGTAAACACTGTTCATTTACACTTCCCAGTTCTTGCATTTATTCATTTATTTTGTCTGTTAGAGTCATTACCACCTAGATCTAACACATCGTCAGCCTGGAGGGATCGAAGAAATCATTCGCCGAGAGCCAGTCGGTCTTCCCAACCGTAATTTGTAATCATAGCGTTTGGGGGAGAGAGGATAACGGGACTGAGCGAGCCTGGCATACGAAAATTACCCCGAGTATTGTTTCTTAGTTATGTTCCTTGAATTTTTCCTTTGTTACCGCGCAAGGAAAATAGTCTTCATTATGGGTCTTTACTTTTATTTTCCTCTTTTATCAGCTACAACACGAAATTAACTCAATTATTCTGTTTAGCTTCCTTTCATTCATCTGTTAATTTCTCACTATAAAAGACAGATGAATTCTTTAATTTCCCTTTTTCATTCATTGCTCTTCTCATAAAACAATAATTTTCCTCAAATATCTTCTTAAGCTAAAGGAAACGTTGGAATCGAAATAATTCCCGTAAAAACAGTCTATTGGTAAAGTCCCCCTACCAAGAAAACCTAATTTTGCCTGAAAGCTTAAAGTACAGAAGAAAAGAGAAATAAAATTTTCATACTTTCCTTTAAAAACACCGTTACCACTTGACACCATTACTCAATAGAAAGAAATATAAAAGGAAAAGAATGTTATGACAAAGGCCAGAATAAAATATGTTTAACTTTTCCTTACTGTTTCATGAAAAACTTGAAGACTTCTGAGAGATATTTATGAAGAGATGGGACCAAAATAATTCAGTCTCTTCATGGTGGAAGTCAGTGAATAGCATGACGCTTAAGTAAGGCTTAATATAAAGTTACTGTAAATAAAGTTAAGAAATTTACTAAATTGATGAGACAGATCTCAATATTTTGTGAACACAAAACACACACATATACATGTATACATATACATATATATATGTATATATATATAAAATGTATGTATGTATACGTATACATTTACATATATCATACTATATATCTTTATATATATACATATATATATACATATATATATATACAGTACATATATATATTCAAATATTTTATTACATACACATGGCATTTTTATAGTCACGAATATTAAGCCAAAAATATAGTTTTTAATATCCAATTCACTATACCTTGGGAATAACTTACACCCGAGGGGAATAACAAATGCTAAGTGTTTCGTCTGCGGCAGGACTTGAACCGAGGCCTTGTTTCGAAAGAACGAGCGACAGTGACTTAGACCACTGAGCTATCAAGAGAGGTATAAGTTGATACTGACTTTGCAGTACATATGCATTTGAAATTCAGGTACTGTGTTTGTAATCGATATCAACCTATCTGCACCATGACAGCTGATTGGTAAGTTTACAACACTTGGCAAATTATGAAGTTCTGTCAATTACACGAGCGATATTCTTTTTTATTCACGAATATTGAGTCACAAATATCATTTAATATACAATTCAATAAACCTTGGAATAATACTCGTCGATATATATATAATTAACCTAGATGCCCTCTTAAATTCTCGATTACTTCACATTTTTTATACGTTTTTTACTCCTAAGCCCAGATCAAAATGAAGAAAGAAATAAAGTCATTTAGATCTAGGCTTAGTAAAGACAAGCACTTCCAAAATGTAAAGGAATCGAGAAGTTAAGAGGACACTGTGCTTTATAAAAGTTACATATGTGTCTGGTAAAATGTGAGCAGTAGATTTTATACATATATATATATACATATATATATATATATATATATATATATATATATATATATATATATATATATATATATATATATATATATATATATATATATATATATATATATATATATATATATTATTAAATTATATATATATATATATATAATATATATATATATATTATATATATATATATATATATATATATATATTATATATATATTTATATATATATATATATATATATATATATATATATATATATATATATATATATATAATAATACACACACACAAACACACACACACAAATACATATCAGTAAGGACACCAAGGCCAAAACCCGGAGCAGCATTTTACACAACTTTATTGGGACATGTTATCAACCTACAAATTAAAATGTCATTACAATTCTTATAATAAAATTCACAATAATACAACAAAATTACTATAAAAATGATAAGAATACGTTTAAAAGATGGCTAACCAAAATAAATAAATGAATAAAATAAAGTAAAACAAAGTAAAATACAAAATTTAAGTGACAAAAACTGAAGGCACAAAGGCACAACAAACAGCACTAGTCCATATACAAACCAGTAAAACGCAGACTAAAAACACAAAAGTGAGGTTACAGCCATATTTCTAACCAAAGAAGGCTTTATCTTGATGGAGTATACAACTTTCTAAAATGTCGAGGTCTGCAGCAAACTGAGCAGTGGTTAAAACAGAAAAATCATTAGTATGTAAAGGGTGACCAGTCTCCTCGCTGTGTTCTCTAATTGCTCTGTAAATTACCTAATTTATTTTGCAAAGTGAAATATATTTGTATATCTGGGTGACGGTAACCAATGGGCAAAACAGAAATTAATTGTTTTTTTAAATCGTAACTGAGTTCCAGTTCAGGTTAAAGGAACTGCCAACTGTAATACCGCTGAGTTTCTTGTTCCCATCCTTGCGCCACTATATACTAATGAGTATACCTTAACTGACTCTCTTCATTTTATTAACTGCCTCAGAAACTGTAATTTTAATAATTGTGTTATGGCTTTATTTGATGTGAAGTCTCTGTTTACTCAAATTCCACTGGTTGAGACGAATGACATTTGCCTAAATGAGTTGTTTAAAAATAATGACACTGTCAGTGGGTTTAACAGATCGCAGTTAAAGGTACTTTTATTCTTAGCTACCTTACAATGTTACTTTCTGTTTAACGGTTTGTTATATAAGCAAACTGATGGTGTAAGCATGGGATCCAGTATAGGACCATCTATGGCAAATGCATTTATGTGTTTTATGGGCAAAAGATGGTTAGACGATTGTCCTTTTTTTAGATTTTAAGCCCTTACTGTACAGGAGGTATGTTGATGATGCCTTCTTAATTTTTATGAGTCGTGACCAGATTCCTCGTTTTTTTTGGAGTACCTTAATAGTAAGCATATCAGTATACAATTTACTTCTGAAATCGAAGATAATCATTCACTCGCTTTTCTAGATATTCAGAAAGAGAATCTTGATAATAACTTTCACACTTCAGTCTTTAGAAAGCGTACTTTCACGGGTCTTATGTCCAAATTTCAATCAGCTACACCTTTGAAATATAAGATGAATTTGATATTTACGCTAGTAACCAGAGCATATAAAATTTGTTCTAGCTTTTTGAATTTGCATGAAGAATTGGAATTTCTAAGGTCGCTTTTAAAAAACAATGGCTACCCGTTGAATTAGTGAATACATATATTGGTAAACAACTTTCGAAATTATATGTAAACAAACAATCCGAAACTACCGCTAACATAAAGATACCTGTTATTTATTCACCTTTAACCTTTACTGGAACTCATAGTCACGACTTAAAAAAGCAATTAATTTCTATTTTGTCCATTGGTTACCGTCAGCTAGTATCAAAACATATCTCACTTTGCAAAATAAATTAGGTAATTTACAGTGCAATTAGAGAACACAGCAAGGAAACTGGTCACCCTTTACATACTGATGATTTTTCAAGATAAAGCCCTCTTTTGGCTAGAAATTGGCTGTAACCTCACTTTTGTGTTTTTAGTCTAAGTTTTACTGATTTGTATACTGACTAGTGTATTTTTTGTGCCTTTGTACCTTCCGTTTTTGTCACTTTAACTCTATATTTTGCTTTATTTTATTCATTTATTTATTTTGATTAGCCATCTTTTAAAAGTATTCTTATCATTTTTATGGTAATTTTGCTGTATTACTGTGGATTTTATTAAAAGAATTGTAATGTCATCATTTTAATTTGTAGGTTGATAACGAGTGAGGTACAGCTCGAAACATGTCCCAATAAAGTTGTGTAAAATGCTGTTCCGGGTTTTGGCCTTGGCGTCCTTACGGATATGTAGATGGAGCTTCCCTGCTGGTGTATCCATTGCTATATGTATGTATATATATATATATATATATATATATATATATATATATATATATATATATATATATATATATATATATATATATATATATATATATATATATCATATATAATTTTATATATATATCTATTAACTAATTTTGACTTATGTCAAGAAGACTTTCAAGCAAGAAACCACATATATTCCATTAATATTAAATAACATACGCATAAGTAATTATATATGTATGGTGAATGGACCAACCATTAGGGATCTGAATCCAAGCAATTCCTCTGGCATCAAGTAGATCTGTAATAAGGCAGCTTTATGTCTAGATGACACAAATGTGCAAAGTTGCTGAATTTTGCTCACATTGAGCAGGGGTGTTGTGGGCACCAGAAGAGTTGAACGACCCAGAACTACTTGTATGAGAACTATAAGAAGGGAAGCTGGCGATGAGTGGGAATCTGTGGGAAATAAAGCACAAGATATATAGTACGAGTGGCAGAATTTCACAGCGGACCTTTGCATCACATACAGTAGCATAGAGGCGATGCTGATGATGTTGCATAGTAAGAATTATTATTATTAAAAACAGTTTAACCAGACCACTGAGCTGACTATCAGCTCTCATACGGCTGGCCCGAAGGATTTGAATGAAATGACAGGTCTAGGCTAGAAGCCTAGCACTGGGACCAAATAGGTCATTTGGTAGGGTGATGAATGAATGAAAATAAAATTAAAAACTGCACAAAGGAACACGCTCTCATACTGGAACACACACACAATAAATACATGATAATCAAGTTTCCATATATACTCACTAAAAAGGTACATTAAAATTTAAAATAAAGTAAAATTTCAAAATTTCGTCGTTTTAAAATTCATGGACATGGACTGTTCATTAAGCGTCCATGTGTCAAACGGTCAAACGAGTATCAGATATGACGAACTCCATTTTCCAACACTGGATTTCATCTGTTTTAATTTATTATTTTCAGGCTCTTCATTCCATATATTTTGCCATTTACTTACAATGTTTTTATATATCTTATATAGTCACTAATAGGGATGTCCACATTTGCTCTTGTCATGTGAACCGCTTCTGTAGCTGCTTTATCAACCTCTTCATTTCCTTTAATCCCTACATGGGCAGAGATACAACATATTTCTATATTTTTTCAATTATTATACGATTTATGGAGTGAAAACTTAATTTGTTGTACAATATTATTTTTTTCATTACAGCTCTGAATGGCTTCTATAGCGCTTCTGGAGTCGCTATAAATCAAAAATTATTAAATGAGGCCTCTTTAATTATTTCTATGGCTGCTGCTATTGCACATAACTCAGCTGTAAATACTGAGGCATTATCTGGTAAAGAGAAGTGATACGTTTTGCCTTCGGATACTGCAGCATATTGTGACTTAGATCCGTCGGTGTATATTGCGTAATGTGGACCTTTTAGGATGATATGTTCTACTGTATGTTGTTTATGCCATGGTGTTCTGTGGTAAATGAATAACTTTTTGATAAATATGTTAAGTGTGTACAAATTCTCATTTTATTCATTGTCCAAGGAAGAGTTAATTTTACTATTAATGGTAATTGTATACTTATATTTAGCAACTCAAACAATCTTCTAGCTCTAATTGGGAAAGGAGGTAGATGATTGTTTATAAACACATCTCCTAATAAAATTAATATATAAAAGATAAGTGGAATGGTTGATATGTGCAGATGGTAAGATACAGATTGGGGACAATGAAGGGAAATCTTAGAAATATGTGAAAGAAACTGAAACTATAAGCAAGCGAGGAAGGTTGAGACTATATGGTAGAAGAGTGAGAACAGCTGATCATCTGTTATATTTAAAAGTAATAAATATACCAGATGTTAATAAGAGAAGAAGTGACCCACAGAATAAGTAAAACAAGGACGTGAGCAGTGTACACAAATGAAGGGAAGAGACTGAAAGTGCCTATGGAAGCCAATAAGGGAATATATGAAGGGATTACCGAGTCAAATCTCTTTTTGGAAGGAAAAGATTGATGTTGAATACAAGTGACGGGAAAAATTAATTGTTTGCATAATTTATGCTACATTAAAATCAAAACACTGAGAACATGGAGATTAGCAGAGGTGGTGAAAAGGTTGATGCAGTTGAACAGTTTGGATGTGGAAATAATGGAGGACAATAGGTTGGTGCTGAGATTATATAAATGGGAAGTCTTAGGAGAAAGGAAGAGAGGGAGACCTAGAAAACACTGGATGGAAGGTGTGAAAGATATATTGGAAAGAGTGGACTTAATATCCAGAAGACACAACTTGCCCCTGCAAGATACAAGGTGGATGGCAAGTGAGGGCTGGAAGTTTTGACAAGCTGCTAATGACCACTCTGTGTATGAGAGCAAGCTAATGTCAAGAATGTTTTCTGCAAAGTGAATTAATCCTCGAATTAGCACTTATAAATATTAATGCACCAATGACTATATTAACCAGTTTCTTAAGAGGCCTGCCAACTCTAAGACTCAATCCTGGAATTCTAAACACTTCATATTATCCTTCAACTTCCATGTTTTTACCTCTAGCTCCTTTTTCGTCCATTTTCTCCTTATATAACATCTTCACTTCCTCGTTGTCAAACTCATGTGTCGCAGCTGCCCTACAGCTACATTTCTGCCCCTTTTTCTCTAACTGAAACTTCCATCTACATTAATATTTCCTTCAATCAAATAATGATCAGATATGCCTCCAGAAAGCTGCTCTTTCACTACATCACACGACTTATTCTTCCATTTGCACTCCACTAATATTCAACAAATTCTAATATATATATATATATATATATATATATATATATATATATATATATATATATATATATATATATATATATTATTATCACTTTTGTACTTGATTCATTTATCACATATTACAACAGGTGAAAAATAAGAGACGGGGTGCACGTCCTGACCGGTTTCGGCTTTATTTCCAAGCCATTGACGAAGGACTGATACAGAGTATAAGAAGTCACAAATATATATACTACAGGAACAGTACTGTTCCCGTAGTATATATATTTGTGACTTCTTATACTCTGTATCAGTCCTCCGTCAATGGCTTGGAAATAGAGTCGAAACCGGTTAGGACCTACACCCCGTCTCTTATTTTTCACCTGTTGTAATGTGTGATAAATGAATCACGTACAAAAAGTGATAACATTCATATATATATATATATATATATATATATATATATATATATATATATATATATATGATTATTTTCCATTGTATATATGATATATAATATATATATATTATTATATATATGTATATATATATATATATATATATATATATATATATATATATATATATATATATATATATATATATATATATATATATATATATATATATATATATATATAAGTTTTTTCTATGGAAATTATGTATTTCAAACAACCAAGCCCCTTACCAACAAATATCTACAAAGCTCTCTCCATTCTCATTTAATCAAGGAATCCCATATTTGCCCATGATACCACCGGCTGCACTAATACCGACTTCTGGCACAATCCCCCGGCAATCTGGAATCTCCCAAAAACATGCCCTTTCACCCTCATTTCACCCTCATTTCTTTCCAATCCTGCCCCATACTATTCCTAATTATAATGCTTTCTCCTAGCACATTCATTCTTGCCCACATACCTGCCCCAGCTCTACACCTTTCACCTACACATGACACAATCACTGTTTACTTCCCATCCCTGTGCTCACTGCCATTTTGCCTTTGTCTCAGTCACTGTCAAACCATCAAGCTTTCTCTCAAACATACCAGTTATCTTAATTTTTTCTTATCTGCATTACATCCATGCACATTCGAAACTCCAAGCTGCAGTATCCTATTTTGTCTCAGTGTTGTTCCGTAACTACAGGGCTTGGGGATGCAAAGCCCATACTCATGGCCATTTGATCACGCCACAAACGGTGGCGAGAATACTACTCTTTCCCCCGACATCCCACTGGAGTGGAAATATGTCACTTATTGATAACTCTCTACCACCAATTTACAGAGGTGGAGGGCATCAGACGGATACAATCTCCCGGTTCCCAGCTAGTCATTAACGATCATGTTGCTAGCAACTCTTGATTTTTTCTAGACGGAAGCAAGCCCGGATGCTCATCTACCATGGATCTAATATCTTTTAGTTAGTATCAACAACTGAAGAGAATCGAAATGCGACATGTGAGTAAACTCACATGACTGCTTGAAAAAACTCAATCTGCCTACGAAAACCATAAAAAAAATATAAAATAACGAACTAGATTATATTATTATTATTATTATTATTATTATTAAAATAGTTTAACCAGACCACTGAGCTGACTAATCAGCTCTTATAGGGCTGGCCCGAAGGATTAGGATGAAATGCCAGGTCTAGGCCTAGAACTGGGACCAAACAGGTCATTCGCATGATGATGAATAAATGAAAATGAAGTTTAAAAAAAAAAACTGTATAACACATATGCTTTACTCTGAAACGCATGTATACAATAAATACATTTGCTTGTTTCCATGCATACAAAAAAATTAAAGATTAAAAAGAATAAAATAAAATTTCATCAAAATCTAAAATTAAAATTCAGTTACAATTTTTTTTTCTTAAACCCCCTACAGGCTTCTGTATTTTCATTATTTACTTGGATTTATATTTTGTCTATCAAGTTACACTTCTTAATGAAAGATAAAATTGGTATGACTGAAAATGTATAAGATTCTGATAAAATTTCCCCCATTGATTTATTTCCAAAGGTTGATACTCGCTGTTGATTATATTTTGGACAGTCGCACAACACATGTTTGACTGTTATCAACACTTTGCATTCTGGGCATTCGGGAGGAGGACCACATGGACTGTTCATCAAGTGTCCATGTGTCAAACGAGTATGGCCTATTCATGCAGACGCGTCAGAATTACTTGTGTTTGTCTCTCTCTGACATGATGAGCTCCATTTTCCAACGCTGGATTTTATCTGTTTCAACTTATTATTTATAGGTTCCTCGTTCCATATGTTTTGCCATTTATTTATAATGATTGTTTTTATATCTGTTATGTAATCACTAATTGGGATTTTTATATTTGTTCTTGCCATGCAGACTGCTTCTTTAGCTGCTTTATCAGCTTCCTCATTTCCTTTAATCCCTACAT